>NC_056484.1:2584601-2676778 GCF_008729295.1 Plectropomus leopardus
ATAGCTTGTCATTAAGGGCTTTGTGGCTGTCAAGAGGAACAAATCAGCGTTTTCAGACGGTGAGGAATAAATAGCAGAAAAACAAAATACACAACATGTGCCTATGTAAACACATAACGTCTACTCCCAGCTAATATAAACTACAGCTGTAGTTGAAGGTAGGTTTATGTTTTTGTATATTTTTTAGCTAATAATTTGGAAGCTTCTAGCGGTTTCCAGGATGAAAGGGGCAGGGCTCAGCTGCTGCGTTCACCGGTGCTCGGAATAAAGAGTATCATCCACACCTAAATTGTGGTCCAAATGTAGGATTAACCCTTTGAGACCTGGATTGAGAGAAGTTTTCTGCATTCAGACACCTTTTCTAAGCTGTTTAACGCTTTGAAATCATAAGTAAATTAGTTTGATTTCTTTTGAAAACCTGTTGGAAAAGTGAGTGAGCAACTTGGAAAGAAATGGCCTACAAATTAAAACTTGCAAAAGGTGTCAAGAAAAAGTCGTGGATATTCATATTATAAAGGGGAAATTAACATTTAAAATTTCATTTTGGTAAAATATAGATTTTTGTATTGCAAATACTGCACTGCAATTTTCCCTAGGATAAATTAAATGTTATCTTGTATAATGCTTAATATTTTTTTAGGTATATCTCATAAAGTTTTGAGCTAAGTGACCAAAAAGTATACATATTAACAATGGATATCATATGTGCATGAGCCAACGTGCATGCAGCCAGCTGCAGTCGCTCCTGCTCGTTTTCTTACTTTTTTGTACTTAGTATTTGCTTTATTTTTTAATTAGTGACTTAGTAAACAGTGTCCTCTCTATTTGAGTGCGTTTTGGTTTGTTTATTTAATGTACTGCAATTTCCCCGCAGGGATCAAGTATTTCTATACAATAATACAAAAAAATTAAGTAAAGAGGCAAACTTTAAGGCAGTAAATGAATTACATGAATAATTTTGCAGACCTGATAAACTCAATCTTGCTACATCACTTGTACTGAGATAAAGAAAAATAAACAGAGTGGGACATCCTTGCTTTTTGACTATTAGAACTAAAACGTGCTGATGAACTCTGGGAGTGTAAATTTTAATGTCTCACATTGTCTTTGTCGGTTTGTGTGTGATGATAGTGATCGATTCATTGATGATTGCCGTCTCTCTGCAGGCGTCCTTATCGATGGCCCCGGTCAACATCTTCAGACATGGAGCTGATGAGGAGAAAGCTGAAACTGCACGACTGGTTGGTGCATTTTTATCTGCTTTTCGAGTTTTTATATTTAAATGCACAAGTTGAATCTGAAGATGAACCTATGAGACTTCACATAACTGTGATTTATTTTTTTTTCTGTTCTTGTCTTTCTATTTGTGTGTTTTCTCTGCAGTCATCCTTCATTGGTGCCATCGCTATCGGAGATCTGGTGAAGAGCACTCTGGGCCCAAAGGGGATGGTAGGTCATGTTAATCACGACAGCTGATTATTGTCTTGATGATAAAGATTTCTGTGTTGAATTTTGGCATTACTGAACCAGAAAAATAACTAAAATATGCCCAAAAAATATGCAAAAAGTATTTTCTTTGAAGCATATTAATTTCCCATTAATCTGAAATTTTCTTTGGTATTTTGGTGCATCATAATAAAGATATTAAGAGAAAAGTAAAATGCAAAATTCAAAAATCAGAAATAAAAAATAAAACTTCACAGTATATCCATAAAAAGTTGCAAATGACAAGTTGTGGTATGATTATTTTTTTAAGAGCAAATTTTTCAGCGTATACGTTAAATTATTAATTTTTCTAAACTATTATGTTGGAAGCACAACTGTCTGTCTGAGGTGGATCTCCTCGGTTTTTGTTTTGTAAATCGACTTTAGAAAAAGTGTGTTGTTGAACAGTTTCCTCTCGTTTTTCTCTTCAGGACAAGATCTTGCTGGGTGGAGGGAAGGGTGGTTCAGTGACGGTGACCAATGACGGAGCGACCATCCTGAAAGCCATCGGAGTCGACAACCCTGCCGCCAAAGTTCTGGTTGGTGAGTGAAGCGAATATCTCCTGGTCAAACTAGCTGCATGGTTGTTTGGATTACTTTCTCTATAAGTCACATAATTTCTTTATACTTAGTATTGTGATTCTCTCAAGACTGCAAATAATTATTTTCATAGCCAATTTATCTTTGATTACTTGAGAATAAATTATAATCTTTTTTCAATCAGTTGATTCATTTTTTGTTCTATAAAATGTCAGTTCCCCAAAATTCAGGATTACGTCCTTTTGTCCATGTACCAAAAATACTCAGTTTCCTGTCATAGAGGAAGGAAGAAAATATTAACATTTTTCAAAGGTTGAATCAGAGAATTTTGACTTTTTTTCCTTACAAATGACTCCGTCAACTATTAATTTAATTATCAATTAATTAGATAATCAATGTATCAATTAATTGATGAATTGTTGCAACTCTAAAACTTTCGCACATTCTTGCATAAAACTGAGCAGCTTTTATTTTGAAAACCAGATGTATTACACGTATTTTGGGAATATTTTCTTTTTTTTTGTCAGTTTTTGAATATATATTTAGAACTATTGACTGTTGCACTATTATTTTTTTAATTTTCTCTAACTGCATATATTGTAATGCTCCAAAACACCAAAGCAAACTCACTGCATGTGAATACCTATTTAGTAATTACTTGGCAACTACTTTGTCAAACGTTTGTCTTGTATAACCAGTGTTAAAAAAAATCTATTAAAAATGTTTTATGTCAGTTTTAGAGTTATAAATTCAACAAAAGATGATTTTAAAAATACCTGTTCGGAATGATTTTACTTATGCAAGTTTACTCAACAGAGAATAAAGATTAAAGTTAAATTTAATGCTATTAATGTGCAATATTTCCGTATATTAAGGACAAGGGGAAGTAAAGTGGAATAGAAATGATGGAGGAGTAATTTTGAATTCTGTTTGCGTGTCCAGACATGTCCAAGGTTCAGGATGATGAAGTCGGAGACGGGACGACCTCCGTCACCGTGCTCGCTGCAGAGCTGCTTCGGGTAAAAAACTGTTCATCTTTATAAAATGAGCCGAGCACATTTCAAAGAGTGGTTTCATTTTACGGTTATAGCAGTTTTATTTAATAATCACTGTTGTTGGTGCAGGAGGCGGAGCTCCTGATCGCCAAGAAGATTCACCCACAGACCATCATCTCTGGCTGGAGGAAGGCGACTCAGGCGGCCAGAGACGCTCTGAGGGAGGCTGCTGCTGATCACAGGTGACACTGCAACTGATATATAGAGTTGTTTATCTCATCGAACACATTCAAATATTGTTACTGTTTTTTTTGCTGTTTCTTAGTCCCAAAATTGTAACTGTGAAACCGAACAACTTCTTTGGAGTCCATTCTCTTTCGTTTTTGTTTATTTAAGTGTATTTCGGTACATTTTGTGTTTTGTTTTTTTTATCCTGAAAACTCTTCACTATATCAAGTGGTGAAAGTAGCAATGGGAGACTAACTGCTGCATGCTATTTAAGCAATAAAAATGTTAATTTCTCTGAAAGGGAAACGGGTTAGTGGTTCGTTAAAGAGTTTAATAGAGGTCTTATTCTGTCTCATGCTGTGAGACATGCTCATTTTGTATCCAATTAATCTGTGGAGAAATCTGAAAAATGTATTTGGTAAGATCTATTACTAAAGTGATTGATAGTTGCAGCCCTAATAAGTGTGATCTGTTATTCCAAATTTTAAGACAAGATTTTGATATCACCAAAACTATATTTGTAAGTTAATTTTTTCAGCAATTTTGTTTGAAAAACCTGCATAATAACACATGATATGTACGAGGACCATTGGAAGTTTGAACATCCAACGCTAGTTTTCGTTTATACAGATTCTGACAATGACTAACGGTTTAATTTTCTGTGATTTTTAAAGTAAACATGCCCTCCAATTGCACAGGCCTGTGGGTTTGGAAGCCATTGAAGGCTTTTTTTCTTTTCTCTCCAATGGGGTAAAAGAAAAGTGAAAAAATGTTTCCTTTAAAAATGCCCAAATGAAAAAATATCTTTTTGAAAAAAGCCAAAAAAGCCAGATTTTTAAAAATGAAATAAAGTCAACATTTTTTTCCTTAAAATATGCAATAAAAAAAATTGGGTTAAGTATATGAACGCTGTCATTACAATAAAGTTTACTTAAGAGAGAAATCTATCACCTCACCAAACTCTCAGTTAATATTAACCCTTCAACTCTTCTTACCTGTCTCCTTCTCCATCCTTCCTGTCTCCATAGCAATGACCCAGCCCGTTTCCAGGAGGACCTGCTGAACATCGCCCGGACGACACTGTCCTCCAAACTGCTGACCCACCACAAAGATCACTTCTCCCAGCTGGCCGTCGATGCCGTCATGAGGCTGAAGGGCTCCGGGAACTTGGAGGCCATCCACATCATCAAGAAGCTGGGAGGCAGCCTCACCGACTCCTACCTGGACGAAGGTGTGTGTGTGTGTGTGTGTGTGTGTGTGTGTGTGTGTGTGTGTGTGTGTGTGTGTGTGTGTGTGTGTGTGTGTGTGTGTGTGTGTGTGATGTCACAACCACCGGGCTGATTTCTGGTGTCTGATTGGCTGCTGAATCATCATGTGTGCCTTTCTGCTTTATCTCCAGGGTTCTTGTTGGACAAGAAAATTGGAGTGAACCAGCCAAAGAGGTTGGAAAACGTAAAGATCCTGATCGCCAACACTGGCATGGACACTGACAAGATCAAGGTTTGTACATACACACACACACACACACACACACACACACGCATCATGTAGCAGTGCTTACCTTATTGAATCTTATTAATCTGTACCTAACACCTTTATGCAAATGCAAGCTCTGGTAGCGGTGTCAGCACAACTAGTGGTGCGAATAAAATCTACCAGAATGGGGTTCGTATGGTCAAGAAAAACCTGGAAAAGTCATGAAATTTGCAAATAGCAGTTTTCTAAGCCAGGAAAAGATTTGGAAAACTAAATATACCCTGAAAGTTTTGGAAATGTCATGGAACTCCATTTCAGAAATAACAAATGATGTGTTCAAGCACTGTCTGCAATTTGAAAATCAAACAATAATTTATGTTTTTACAGTTTCAGCCCGTGATAAATGGTGTCATTTTAGGTGATTATTTAATTATTTATTTTTAAGAAAACACGCCTTCCAAGCCCAAGCGCCCGCCACTTCTCCACAAAAATCACCCAAAAAATTGACACAAGGAAAACTTTTTTTTTTTTTTTTAAATCCCCCAAAATGTTTTGTAAATGTTTTTCTTTTATAAAGAAAAAAATTCCGATTTTTTTTGTTGTTGTTGTTGCATTTGGAAGGAAGGGAGAAGGATGTTACTGACCTGATGAATCAACTTAACATATTCAGCATGTTCACCAGTAATTCATATTCACAAAGACAATGTTTAAGTTGTTGACAACAGTCAAGAAGAAAAAAGTGAATATTTACCCAAAAATAACACTAATATTAAAAATACTGCAGAAATTCATGACATCATTATATATCATGAAAGTCCAAGATTGATTGTTTTATTGCTCATCTACATTGTTGTTTAAACCATAACTGAAACACATACCAGTATTTTTACAATTTAGTCTCCATAATGTCCTAAAATTGCATTCATACAGTGTGTAATATATATCAGCTATATAGAGAGGTGGAAACATTTAATTTTTCTTTTTTATGTATTTATTTTTTTTTAAGAGTTTGTAGGGCAATGCTGAGCTTCAGGAGGAAAAACTTAAAAAATATAATTGAATGCTGATGTGATTAGTTTTTTTTTATTGATTAGAATTTGTGGGGGATTCAATTGAATTTTGATGGTGTATATAAAACTTTTTTTTCCTGTGATTGAGGTCACAGTTTGCGGGCGAACCCGAGCACCGGGAGAAAACCCAAACGGAAATTCAATTGAACTGCGATATGATGGATTTGGGGGATAATTTAGAGTGTCCAATTAGCCTAAAGTGTATATTTTTGGGATTGTGGGAGGAAACCTGAGTACCAGGAGTAAACCCACGCAGACACAGGGAGAATATACAAACTACACACAGATGGACAGGTGGAGGTGTATCTGTGAGGCTGCAGTGCTGATCACTGAGCCACTGTGCTGCCCGTGATGTTAGGGGAGGGGGGTGAAAAGAGGATGGAAAGGTGAAGGTGAGGGAGGAAGAGTGGTTAGGGGAAGGGGAAGTGGAAAGAGAATGGAAAGGTGAAGGTGAGGGAGGAAAGATGGCGAGAGGGAGGTGGGAGGAAGATGCAAAGGTGAAGGTGAGGGAGGAAAGATGGCGAGGGAGGTGGGAGGAGGATGCAAAAGTGAAGGTGAGGGAGGAAAGATGGCTAGAGGGAGGTGGGAGGAGGATGGACAGGTGATGGGGGAAGAGGGAACTTATTGTTGCTCAGCCTGAGCTGAACAACCAGCACCCTCCTCAACCCTACAGTCACCGTCACTGCTCTTTTTCTCCACCTTCTCCTCTTTAGCTTTCTTTCTCGCCTCCTTCTCACGCATTTTAGTCTTCAGCTTTTGCAGCTCCTCCTCTCTGTCGTCTGACGTCCTCCTGGGGAAAAACAAGAAGCGTCTCCTCTTCTTGTTGATGTTGAGACAGAGGTCCTCGAGCTCCGTCTTCTCATCCAGGATGTCCCTCCATTCTGCTTCCCTGCGCTGTTGTTGGTCTTCCTCCCAGCTCTGTCTCTCAGCACGGTCTTGTTCAGTCATCTCCTTGAGAGCGTCGTATTTCTCCTGCCAGGCTGTGTTGCTCTGGAGGAGTTGAGCATCTTTGCTGCTCAGCTCTTGTGATGTCCGTGTCACTTCCTGAAATAGATTGTCTTTATCCTTGCAGAGACCGAGGATTTCGGTGTTCATCTGGAGGATTCGCTCCTCCATTTGACTCACCTTCATCCTCAACTGAGCCTGGAGCGTCTCCCAGCTCTGCCTCTCTGCAAGGTGTTGAGTGGTCGTGTCCTTGAGAGCGTTGAATTTCTCCTGCCAGGCTCTGTCGCTCTGGAGGAGTTGAGCGTCTTTGCGGCTCAGCTCTTCTGATGTCTGAGTCACTTCCTGTAGGAGACTGTCTTTATCCTTGCGGAGACCGAGGATTTCAGTGTTCATCTGGAGGATTTGCTCCTCCATCTGAGTCACCTTCATCCTCAATTGAGCCTGGAGCGTCTCCCAGCTCTGTCTCTCAGCAAGGTGTTCAGTGGTCGTGTCCTTCAGAGCGTCATACTTCTCCTGCCAGGCTCTGTCGCTCTGGAGGAGTTGCGCAGCTTTCTGTTCCAGCTGCTCTGCTGTCTCTGTGAGGGTCTGAAAGACTCGTGAGCTGAGACTTCCATTAACCTCACGGAGACTGAGGACTTCAGTGTCTCTTTGATGGATTTCCATCTCCATCTGAGACACCTTCATCCTAAGGTCAGCCTGCAACGTTTCCCAGCTGCGGTTATTGTCAGCGGTTTCTGTTGCAAGCTTCTCCTTCAGAGCACTGTATTTGGCCTTCCAGGAGTCTTCCATGTTTTGGAGAGCAGCATCTTTGCTGCTCAGCTCCTGTCTTGCCTCAGTAAGCTGCTGAAGTAGACGCTCCTTCTCCTTGTTATGTTGGCAAAGCTGTTGTTCCAACTGGTTCATCTTCTCCTGGTGAACACTCTGCAGCTGGCTCTCAACCTCTGTGTTCACTGCCTGGTTGATCTGGTTGGAGGATGTTTCCTGGTTGCTGTTGCACTGGGAATCCTCCGGTTTCTTCTCCAGAAGCTGCAGGCGCATCTTGAGGCGGGAGTTCTCAGTCTCCAGCTTTGAGATGGTCTCATAGCTCTTCTTGTACGTGATGCCGAACCCTTTTGTTCTGACATCAAGAAGCTCCTCAAGACGCTTAATTTTGTCCTTCTTCTTACGGACGAGGTGGCACATTTTCACCCATTCCTTGCTCCACTCCTCCTTGTTCTTAAAGGAGGGTGTGACAGGACAAAAAGAGTCAGGAGAAGATGAGCGGACCTGGGCTCCTCTGACTGGTGTGTTGTTGGAGTTGGTTCCTTCCATTGGATTGCCTGTAGTGGACTCGTACGACGAAGATGGTGGTCGTCTGTAGATGGATGTTTGAAGACTTGAAGTTGTACGCTCAGCCCACCGGTGTCGAGGATCTGACTTACACCTGCACCACCAAACTCGTCAGTGACAGAAATGAGACAAATGCAGCCCTATAAGTAATCTTCTGACATCAAAGCTGGTTCCATTCCGCTGGATCCTTTATGACCTCATCATTAACTATGACATCATCGTCAACATCACAGAGCACGCCAACATTCCGCTGGCTTTAGTTTTTTTTTTTTTTTTAAAAGAATTTAAAAGTGGGCGGGGCTATTCCAACCAGGGTTCCATCAGGTGCTTGAAATCCTGTTAAGTTTTGACAGGGTCCTTGAAAGTTTTTGAAAATAGATAAACCTAAATTTGTATATATCATTGAAAGTGCTTAAATTTATATGACCACACAGTATTCAGGATAATTAAACTGTGCATTTTATCATGGATTATTTTAAATGCATTATATTCCCCCTTTGAGGCAGGGAAACAAAAAAATTTTTTATAGTCATTCAGTCCTTCAGTACACTCCACTTAAATGAGTTCAAAATCAGCCATACTCATTAACAAAACACTCTTCCAAATAATTCTATTATATAAAAATACATAAACTACACAAAGCAAAAAATGAAATAACTTAATAAAATTAATTTGAAGGTGCTTCAAAATCAATTTGTACCATATAGAACATATCAGAATTCTCTAATATCTGTTATTGCCATGAAGAAGCGAATTTCTCCTTCAAACAACTGTATTTAAGTTTATTGCCCAAAAAACTATATTTTACAAGTAACATTTTCAACGCATCATTAGAATGTTCTAATTTGCCTTCACCCAAAACTAATTTTTACTGAATAGAGCTTGAATGTTTTATAATGTAACTAAATGCAATCTCCGTGAGCTGTTAGTTGTGGCCACCAGCTGCTAACAGCTAACGTTAAGTAGCTGTTCTCATGATGATGTCAACACAAGGTTGTTCGCAATGTAGCAATATTGTCCCCTGACACTTCGATAATGAGTTAACTGCATCCTTTCATCCCTAAGGTGTCCAGGGGAAGATCTCTGTTGGTCCCAAAAACATTTTCTCTTACAGCATCCCAGGATGAGACGCTTTAAGTGTCAAGCCCTGCTTCTTATCTATGCAAAATTGTTGTGACGCAACAGTAAAACATCTGTCACTGCCATTGGTGAACTTCATGTTATTAACCAACAGGCCAATGGCAGCCAACATGGCGAATAATGGCCAACACAGATTTCGAGCCCTTAAATCGGTGCATCCCTAGAAGAAATAAATCATGTAGAAATCCAAATGTTGATGCATCTCAATGAACCATTAATCATTTTGAAATTGTGTCATAGCCCTCTGATTTCTGCCCCTACTGTCCATTTGATTTACAGATATTACTGTTTGATGCATCAGGGTTCACATATCATGTGTGTTTCAGATCTTTGGCTCCAGGGTTCGTGTCGACTCAACGGCGAAGGTTGCAGAGATTGAACTTGCAGAGAAAGAGAAGATGAAGGAGAAGGTCGACCGGATCCTGAAACATGGAATCAACTGTTTCATCAACAGGTACACACACACACACACACACACACACACACACACAAAGAGAGAGCTGCATTGAACCCCATGAATCCAGGTGCGCAGGCAGTTCTCAGATCGTTTCCTTAAGAAAAAGTATTGTGAAAAATGCTTCACATCACATCACAAAACCATCAACTATCATCATCCTGCAATAAACAGGAACATCACCCAAAGATACTGTGCTGTTTGGACATTCATTTTTTCATTTCCTTGAAGTATTTGGAACTCTTTTTGACAGTCACAACAACCAGTAAAAGTCCTGCATTCAAAACCCTATTAAGTAAAAAAATCACTTAAGATGTCAGATTTTATCAGTTAATTCAAGAGATGAGTATTTTCCCAACATATAAAGGAAGTTTCTGTTAGGTGACTAAACTTCTTCTTACTTCACAGACAGTTGATCTATAACTATCCAGAGCAGTTGTTTGCTCAGGCTGGCGTCATGGCCATCGAGCATGCGGACTTCGTTGGCGTCGAGCGCCTTGCTCTGGTCACTGGTACGTACAAACACACAGTGTCAGTATGGGGTCACTGTACAACCAGATTTAAAGTGATGCATGATCTGTGTTCGTGTTTGTGATCAGGAGGAGAGATCACCTCCACCTTTGACCACCCCGAGCTGGTGAAACTCGGCCACTGCAAGCTGATTGAGGAGGTGATGATCGGAGAGGACACACTCATCCACTTCTCTGGAGTTGCCATGGGTATGGACTCACACACACACACACACACACACACACACACACACACACAGACAGATGCACATTAAATCAGCTTCATCCTGTCATATCACTTGTGCCAATAATGATGGTGCAGGGCTCATACGGTCATGAAAAACGTGAAAAATTCCTAAATAATGCAAATAGTAATTTCTGGGTCTGTAAAACTTTTGGAAAACAAAATTTCCTGGGAAATTTAGAAAAAAAATCATAGAACGTTGTTTCTAACACCACATGATGTGTTCAAGGACCATCAGAAATCCAAAAAAGCCAATGAAAATCTGTTTTTACAGTTTCTTAATGTGATCAATTTAGTTTAGTTTTATTTTTTTCGTATACAAAATGTTAATATTAAAAGAAAAAGTTAAATAAATGAATCACCAACATTTTTTCTTTAAAAATTATTTTAAAAAATTTAGAAAAAACTTAAGGGTTAGGGAACCTTTCTTTAAATCTTACCAAAAATTATACAAAAATAAAAAAAGAAATGGCCAAAAATGTTTAAATTCTTCCTCCTCACCCTCAGGTGAGGCGTGCACCATTGTCCTGCGAGGAGCGACTCAACAGATTCTGGATGAAGCCGAACGCTCGCTGCACGACGCTCTGTGTGTGTTGGCTCAGACTGTGAAGGAGCCACGCACAGTCTACGGAGGAGGTAAACACACACACACACACACACACACACACACACACACATACATACAGTGTCAACAGTTAGAGCGACGCCTGTATGAAGGTGCTCCTCCTGCGCACACCTGTTCTAACTCTCCTGACTCCGTCTCTTCTCTCAGGCTGCTCTGAGATGCTGATGGCCAAGGTGGTGACCGATCTGGCCAATAGGACGCCAGGAAAGGAGGCAGTTGCCATGGAGTCGTTCGCCAAGGCTCTGAGGATGGTATGCACCCGTCTGCTCTCTTTTTAACTGTGTTTTTTTTATGTGCCACTAACTACAAATCAAAGTGCTTCAAAGTACATTTATTCAAGTAAAGTACTATGAGTATTTTTTCATGCCACTTTCTGCTCCACAACATTTATCTGACAGACTTTTCCCTTGAATGATGATAATAATTGTGATGCATTCGTGATAATGTTAAGGTGTCACTTTGGGCTCTGGCGAGTTTCCATGGATCCTTAGAAAGTATATTGTATGTGTAGTGTATGTATTAAATCTGTCAATCTCAAAATTAGGCTCGACTTGGCATTAAAATGTCTTAAATCAATCTTTAAAAAGTCTTAAAAATACTTAGACACTGGAGAAGTTTTTTTATGTTACAATAAGTATTTGAAAAATAAAATACATTTCCCCCTAACCTTAAGTAATTGATGCCATGTTTTTTTTATTCAATATTGGCTTCCTAAAAAGCGGCATTAAAAGAATCCTGTTTGCCCTCAGCTTTAGGAGCCCTGTCCTGCTCATTGTGATGCCATTTTTTTCTTTTTTCTATTTTTACAAACTACCAGTCAGTCGATTAGGGGGAAAAACTTCTCTGTTTGTTCTGTTTTAACGTCTTGTTCAGAACTTCGTCCTTTTTAAAAAAGTTTTAGATTTTAAGAGGCGGATTTGGTTTGCATTTATCTGTAGAGGGGAAATAAACGACAAGCTACCCTCTGACAGTCAGAGCTTAAGGAGTTTCAATAATCGAGGACGCTCCTCGTATGGTCTCTTGAGTTTGTCTCATTCATTTTTTTCACGTTTTCCTCGTCCAGCTGCCGACCATCATCGCCGACAACGCTGGCTACGACAGCGCCGACCTTGTGGCTCAACTGAGAGCCGCACACCAGGAGAACAAGACCACCTTCGGACTGAGTGAGTGACCACAAATCCACAAATATCCATCACCTGTACGCCTCTGAGGAGATTAAGTTCCCCTTAAAAACACACTGAAATTAATAAATGTTCTAAGCTGTTTTCTATAAAAGTCAAATTTTCCAAGTTAAAATTACATTTGTCATATTGCCACAAAAGGCATTCTAAGGATTATAAATGTTTTACAATTTTTTGTTATGAGAGATGAGACGGAAGTCATGCTTTCACCCCGAGGGACTGTTTGGTGCATTTTACCTCTTTTTCATTCTTCATGTTTTGATCATTTTGGCTGTTCATGCATTTGGCATACATTTTGGCAGATGGTGTACTTTTCTTTAATCTTGGGGTTTCCAGATCAGCTCCTACAATAAGTCTAAAATACACAGTGGAAACTAAACTGTTTCATACTGTTAAGTGCCAAAAATGCATCAGTGAAACTTACTTAATTTTAGATTTTTAAGCTCTCGGTTAAAAACAGTCGTGAGCTTCAATGGACCTGCAGTTCTTGAGGTAACAAATCCCAGATTGTCGACATAATAGTACGTCATCCAACTGCCAATAGCCATGAGTAATATTGGTGCTGCTTTACTGTCTCGAAACATATGTAAAATTCACTAACAAACGCTGGTCTTTTAGATCATAGCGTGGACATTTCTACGATTTCAGGATGTTTCTAGGATTTTAGGATGTTTCTCGGATTTTAGGATGTTTGTAGGATTTTAGGACTGTACTCTGTTTCACAGATTTTAGTATATTTAAAAGTTATCTATGGCAGATAGAAGATCAGATCAGATCAGATCATTTGATGGGGAAGTTTTGTACAAGTACGTAGAAACTATGAAAGACCAAAATGCAAGGCGGACAAGATCTCTCCAATTACTCACATGTGTACACAAGAATGCTGTTATATTTTAATAAACTTAACATGGAACTTAGTCATAACTGAATTCATATTTTTACATGTGAAGGCTGGTTTTGAACAGACATTGGTGAGCATGTGTGTATTTCTTGCCCTGCAGACATGTCTGAAGGTGTGATTGGCAACATGACGGAGCTGGGGATCACAGAGTCCTTCCAGGTGAAGCGTCAGGTGCTGCTGAGCGCCTCTGAGGCCGCTGAGATGATCCTGAGAGTCGACAACATCATCAAAGCTGCGCCCAGGTCGGTCCATCGCACCTTTTCCACCAATCTTTCTCTATTTTGTTTTTATCTGAATTGCAAAACTTTAGAATTTTATACTATTCCTGAAGTGTTTCCTGTTCCTGCTCAGATTTCTGCTATTTCACAAAAGTAAGAAGTATGTCTGTAAAGTATAATAAATAATGCAATTTAACCCCTAATTATACTACAATAGTTATATATATCATGCACAATATTAGACATGCCAATCTGTAAAGTACGATACTTTATTGGAGACATCATGTTTGTTTACTGGAAACTGAGTGTTTTTGTTTTGTTTTTGTTTTTTTAGGAAGAGAGTTCCCGACCATCACCCCTGCTAGAGGAAGAGGAGGGTGAAGATGACAGATGGGGGAGGGATCAGTTTTGTTATTTATCGCCTCTGTGTCGTCCAAATTTAAGGAAACGCTCCGCTGGTCTTTTTCTCTGTTAAACTCTCACTGTTGAAGCACTGCAAAGGCTCGCCGGCTAACGTTAGCACGACCGACGGCTGAATGTCCTCAGACAGGCTGAGTGATGCTAACGTTAGCCGGCGTCACGGCACTTGCTGGGGCTGGTTGTGCTAACGTAATCCGGTTTGTGCTGACGCCGCGTAGGACGGTTTGGCATTGTTTGTTTTGTTTACTGAAAAATAAAAGAACCAATCCACATCAGTAGGTTTGTTTGTCTTTGTGTCTTTTAGGTGTTTTTCATCTGAAAGTTCAGAAGTTGTGTCACTTTGGATTTTGGCCGTAATTCTGCAAAAAATGCATTACGCCTCGATTCCACCGCTGTTTTGCTCCACGCGGCTCGATATCTCACCACAAATATCCGTGAGCATTTCAGAAGCGAGGCGCCCTGCCGGCTGATACTGTAGACTTGCTGAGATTGTGCTAATTTTCTCATTTTCTCTGATTTTTGTGATTCTATCGTGGCAAAGTAGGTAATATAAATGCTGTCCTTTTCTGTCAGTTTAAATTCTGTTTGTTGATGTTTTTACTGGCTTTGTTGTGCTGCAGTTTTCAGTCCAGCCAGGAGTGAAGTGGAACTTTGAGTCAAAAAAAAACACCTTCATCCTGATAATTATACAGATCACTTTTTTAAAAAACTCCAGGTAAACGTGGAACAGATTGAAATGCAATGAATAGTTTCTAACCATTAACCAAACTTACTTTTGTTTGTATTATTCGGGGGTGTATATTGCGTCAAAATCAGCAAGTCTTGCACTAAAATTTGCTCGACCTGAATTTAAATTGCTTCATATCTTTACAAAATAAAGGTACAAGTCCCTCAAAAATTTTAACTTAAGTACAGTCTTTGAGTAAATGTTACATTCCACCAAAATTTTATCTATCAGTCATTATTCCTCTGAGTAAACACATTTTAAACCAACCCTTCCAGTAGTTGTTGAGATACTGTACTCTTACTTTGAAATTAAAGTACTTTTAGATTCATGTACACATTCATCTTTGTGTTAGCTCAGGCTTCATCGGGTCAGAGTGACTGAGACCTCAAGAGTTTCAACACACTAAAGTTACCCAACAACACTGAACTCTCCACACCGAACTGTCTTGTTTTTATGATCCCCTCCATTAAGCTGTTTCTTTTTGACATGAATATTTTGAGCTGTATATTTTATGTTATCCAGTTTATATTTACAGCTAAAATATATATATATAAATTATATATTTATGTATATATAAAATATAGAATAATATACATTTTATCACAGTCTAAATGGTTTCTTACAGTATAGTTTTACATAGATTTGTATGTGTTTTTTTTATTTTATTTTATTTTTTAGAATATACAAATGAGTCACAACTGACAAATTCCTCAAAAATAAATTTGCAGACAGATTAAATGAATTTTGAGAGCTTATAACACAGTAGCATGGTCTCTTTAAAACAATAAGGTAAATTTTGTCTCAATTTATAACTGCCACTGAAATTGTTTACTGTAAAATTAAGATTAATCTGTACAGTCAACATTAACCTACTGACATATCTGGCATTTTTTAAAGTTTTTTTTGTTTTTATTATGTTTGTTATTTGCACCTTTTCTCACTTTGTAACTGCTGCACAACAGTTTCCCTCAGGATAAATAAAGTTATATCTAAAGAGTAGTTTCACAATAAAACATCTGTAGGTCTAACTAATGTTTTCCTTCCCATTCAGCCGTATCTCGATTAAGGAAAGGTCCATGAAAATCAAGCAAATACAACTTCACATATTTTATAATAGCTGCTCTTACAATATTTTATTCATACGATAACAATTAATGCTTCAAGTTTCAGGAACCACAAGTGTCTTTTTTTATCAGCGTGCAGAATCGTCGACCCAATCAGAGCAGCAGTGACCTCTGATAAAATAACTCCCCGCTGTCTGCCAACCAGCAGTCTGACAGACGGACAGGTGCAGAGACAGCATGTTGAAGACGGTGTTGGTGCTGCTGTTGGTTTGGACATGGACGAGCTTATCGATGGTCAGGTAGGAAAAATACTTCCATTAATATAAGTATACAAAAACAGTTACTTTTTTCTTTAAAATATTAGTCACACATAAAAACAATTAATTGAAATGTTTAAAAATGTAACTTTTTACTCCTGCAAATTTGAGATTAAACTCATAATTGACTTTCACTGACTTTTTTTTTTGTTTTATACCAGAAACTTTTAAGTGCTCCGACTTTCAGCATTTTCAGAAATTGCTTTTATAAATTGGTAGTTAAACATTTTGGAAAATAAGCTCTAGCTGGAAACTATGGGAAACAGCTAACTGAGCTCTATCCAGTGTAAAATGTGTAAAATCCCCAGAAAATCCACAATGTGATGTTTTCACACCTTGATTTAACCAACGAGGCTAAAAAATGGAGCCAGAATTGCCAAAAACTGTAGTTCCCCTAATGGCCACTTGAGACTGGCTCCAAGAGTTAGTCAATCCCCACAGACCCGCATGTTAAAATGCCCAACTTAAATAATCATGTTTACAATGTTAAACATGTATTTCTTTAATTATGTTCAATGTTGTTTTATGTAACCTGTCTTTCATTGCCCTGAAATTTATGTCTTGCGATATTGACAGCAGTTATTGGTTGATGTAAACCTGCAAGTTGTGTCGAAAATAAATCAAACCAAAACAATCGGTATGTATACATGTTAACACCCTGTTGCAAAAATGGTTTGTATCTAAATTTAATTTTTGTCACGTGCAAAAAAGCACGTGAGCATATTTCCCAAAATGTCAAACTATTCATTAAAGAAACTATTCATTACTCCCAGACACTAAACATTTCCTCCCCAGGCTCCCTCTGAGGCGGGTGCGTTCGGTTCGTGCGATGCTGCGAGCCGAAGGCGTGCTGCATGAGTTCCTGAAGGACCACCACCCTGACACGTTTAGCCGGCGCTACGCTCAGTGTTACCCGCCCGGCACGCCATCACTGCGCCTCGGACGCTACAGCGAGAAGATCTACAACTACATGGACGTAAGAACAACAGTCTCGACAAGAACAGGTCTAAACATTTTCGACAGTTGTTGCCAGTGCTGGAACAGCAACTTTGACCGATTTAGGCTTTCATCTGAAAGGACATGCATGTGCATTTGTAGCCAATAGGAGCGCCCTCTCTTTAAAATGACCTGCGATTGGGCAAAGTCTTCTCTCGCAGGTTTGAATTTCTAAAGCATAAAATTAAATGCAAGGCATTTTAGTTATGTAGCACATTTCGGCAACAAGGCAATCCAAAGTGTTTTACATAACACAATAAAAGCATCGAGATTAAGTGCAATAGAAGCACATTATAACGCCATTAAAGAGATAGAAAATGCAAATAGAACAAGAAAGAAGAAAAGTATAAAATATGAGAATAAAAGTTAAAGTGCAGTGTAAAAAAATGAATAAATATTTGATTTAATTAAGCTGCGGCAAAAAGAAAAGTCTTCACTCTTGATTAAAATGAGTTGCAGCAGACTTGCAGCTTTCTGCACTGAAGTGTACTACCCTGGAATTGTACGTTGAATAACACTTAATATTAAGTGTACTTTTACCACTACTGCTGTATACTAACACTGTGTGTCTCTGCTGTGTTTTCAGGCTCAGTATTATGGTGAAATCACTTTAGGGACTCCAGGGCAGAACTTCTCTGTAATATTTGACACCGGCTCATCCGACCTCTGGGTGCCTTCAACCTACTGCGTCAGCCAGTCCTGTGGTACTGCACAACACCACACACTACACACTCTACACACAATATATAACACAATGGTACACAATTCACAAAAGAGTTGGACACTGCTGGTATTCAATAAGGGTTGAGTCTGTGGGTCAGGACAGTATGACAGCATGGTTTTATGTGCTGTGACTGTGATAAGAAGTCCAAGGTCTGTGTGTATGTGTGTGTGTGTGTGTGTGTGTGTGTGTTCACAGCATTGCACAGGCGCTTCAGGGCATTTGAGTCCACTTCGTTTCATCATGATGGTCGGATGTTCGGGATTAACTACGGATCAGGACACCTGCTGGGCATCATGGCCAGAGACACACTGAAGGTCCATTAAATTATTCTGCTACAATGAAAAGAAATCATGTCATGCTTGCAAGAAGTCAACAAATGTACACTTGGGGTATCCTGGTTCCCAGGAGTTAAGACACATACCATTTATCTGCAATGTCCCTGATCCAGTTTTATTTGAGGCTAGAATCCACCAAAAAAAGATGGCTGTGTCCAAACATAGAGCCAACTTTGGCCACAAAGCTTCCTTTGAGACATGCTGGAGATGTATCTAGGTGCATTTCTGTTCATCTTACCTAATTTAATTTTCCTGGAGTCATGGAAATACAGTAGTGACCAAGTATAAAATTGCAGTGCATTACTTTGTAGTTCCATTTATTAAGATTGTAGCAAACCGACTTCAAGAAACAACCTCAAAAGTGTAAGAGATTGCGGGGAAAAAGAGACAAATGTCAACAACTGTTGCTCATAATTCCAATCAAAATAAAATTGAAGAAGTAACAGACTTGTTTTGATGCCATTAATCTGGAGAAGCTGAAGCATACCGTCTATAATATTTATCTTCTGTTCCAGGTCGGAGGTCTGACTGTTGTGAACCAGGAGTTTGGGGAGTCCGTCTACGAGCCTGGTGCCGCATTTGTG
Source organism: Plectropomus leopardus (assembly GCF_008729295.1). Taxonomy (NCBI): domain Eukaryota; kingdom Metazoa; phylum Chordata; class Actinopteri; order Perciformes; family Serranidae; genus Plectropomus; species Plectropomus leopardus. Next base: position 2,603,109 of record NC_056484.1, read on the forward strand.
ATGGCGAAATTTGATGGCGTTCTGGGAATGGGTTATCCATCCCTGGCGGAGATCCTTGGAAACCCTGTTTTTGACAACATGATGGCGCAGAAGATCGTGGACGAGCCTGTCTTTTCCTTTTACCTGAACAGGTTTTACTTCCTTTTATTTCATCCTTAAGCTGTGACTCATACTTTTTTTCTTCTTTTAAGCTCACAAGCACAACCAGTTGATATTTTTACAGTTTTAATATGTGTTAACATAACATGTTAGCCTCAATGGCTAAGGTGTGTCACTCTTAAGAAAATCTGGGCCGAACATTTGTACCGACCAGTGTCCTGGACAGGATTTCTTCTTTTGGTGGGGCTAAATGAGGGACAAATCGGTCCAGAACTCCTGTAGTCTGACAGTTTTCAGAGAGTTACAAAGACATATCCAAGAGCTCTAGAGTCCTAGCTCCCAGGATCACTAGAATGCGAATTAATGCATTTGTTGGTAGAATTTTTGGTAGGATTAATAATTTGTTAAATCTTGGGACATGGTTTGAGACATTTGGGATCGAGCGCAATCTAATAGTTGGTTTCAAGGATTTCACAGAAGTCAGAGGGTCTCAAGAGGACCCAGAGAACCCTGGAAGTTCAGAAATGTTTGAGGTCTTTGACTGAACATCAACTATGTAAAAATTGCAAAATTAGTTAATTAAATTGTGACTTTTGTCCCTGCAGGAGAACAAGCAGCAGCAACCCAGAAGGCGAACTCTTGCTTGGCGGAACAGACGAAGCGTTGTACAGTGGACCTGTCAACTGGATTCCTGTTACTTCTAAGGGATACTGGCAGATTAAGATGGACAGGTTTTCCCAAGTTTTAAATAATGTTCATTGATTCATCCTAATTGTAATCTTAGCCCCAAATATAACTCCTAAACCTGTACTAAAAACGGACATCACTGCTGTCCGTGTTCAGAGTGAATACATTGTGCAGGTGTGCTGTGCAGTACATAGATGGCAGTTTAAGCAGGACTATTAGACAACAGGGATTTGCTCACCACACACAAAAACATACAAATCTCATGAACTTTGTGTATGTTTCAGTGTGGCGGTCCAGGGTATGAGTTCGTTCTGTCCTCAAGGCTGCCAGGCGATTGTCGATACTGGAACCTCCCTCATTGCAGGACCGACCAATGACATCCTCAGTCTTCAGCAGCTGATTGGAGCTTCTCCCACAAACATCGGAGAGGTTTAACAAAAAAAAATGAATCTTAATGGAAAATTATACGTTTGTGGAGAATTCTTTAAACTTAGAAAGTAAGATAGCTGAAATTATGTTTGGTGAAGTTTGTTGATTCATTTAATCTCATTTGACTTTTACCTTTGTGTTTGTTCCAGTTCATTATTGACTGTGTGCGGCTGTCCAGTTTGCCTCAAGTGACATTTGTTCTGGGAGGAAAAGAGTACACGCTGACTGCTGAGCAATACGTTAGAAAGGTTTGTCCTTCTGTTCGTGCTTTGTCTTCTTTAGCTTGTTTTTCCAAATGGCTGACAGACTCTGTTTTGCAGCCGTTTGTTTGTTGTGGAATACTAGTAAGAAATTCATTGATATCATGTTTGGTAGGGATGATGAGTGCAGTCAGAAGGCTATTGAGTATTCTAAATTGTTTCTGAGGGGTTTCGGAGACATCAAATGTCCAGGTTTACCACAAGATTCCCAGGAGTTCTGGGGGGATTCTCGGAAGTTTCAAGAAGGTGTTCAGTGTATGTCTTGAAACAGGGATTCATTGCGCTATATTTTGTTGACTTGACAAATAAACTTGAACATCAATACACAGTATGATACTGGAATGTCTTGACCAACAGGAAATGCTTGGCGACAGGGAGTTGTGTTTCAGCGGTTTCCAGGCCGTGGACATTGTTACGACCGCAGGCCCCCTGTGGATTCTGGGAGATGTATTTCTGACGGAGTTCTACAGCATCTTTGACAGAGGACAGGACCGGGTTGGCTTTGCTCATGCTAAACACTCAACTTAACTCTAATCCATCAGTTATCAGATGCTGAAAGCATTATCAATAAATGTTATACAATTAAAGATACCTTATTAGTATTTTGTAATTCTTGCATAGTTTTGATTAGCTTTTATTTCATTTTTTAATTCAGGTTCAGTTTTTTTAGTGTGGTTTTGCTCATTTTAGTTAAGTTCTTGTTTAAAATTGTCTAGTTTTTGTATAGTTTTTATGGGTTTTAGTAACTGTTATGAATTGAAGTGTTTTAATTATTATGTGGGTTACTTCTGAGAGGCACAACTTTGGTTGTTCAGAATCCTCCTCAGCTTATTGTGTTGACAAATTTGACCAAATTGAGAAAGACTATAACTAAGGATATTTCCTTCCTGTTTGTTTCAGTCTAAAAGGATTTCTCCCATCTAGTTTGAATTTTAGTTTAGTTTTAGTCAACCATAATAACATTGCCTTGGTGACATCACTCTTACTTTTTGTTGACCAAATGGTCACAACAATTTATTTACAAAGAACAGTTTTTGGTGATTCAGCAGCATTAACACATACGGTATATTCGCAACTTCAGCTACGTTTACAAAAACAGACACTGTTATCACATGAAGACAGTATTTTGTGCCAGAAAAAAATCTTTAGGAAAACCTTTGAAGAACAGTGTTTGATCCTGAGTACGATAATTAATCACAACAAATGAGCTTTAGAGCAACAGCTGAAGTATGTTCAGTTGCAGTTCCTCTAATGGCCACCAGATGGCATCCAAGAAAATGGTATTAAAGTGAGTGGGAAAACCTCCAACTTTTCTTAACAAATTTTTCTTTCACAGGTTGAGCTCTTTGCAGCTAATTTTACTTCTAATGTGCATTGAGCTATCCATTTATCAAATGTAAGGCATTATACAGGTATTTTTCTGGAGAGGCAGTGTTTTCAGCTATCCCATCTCTGCCCAAGTTGCCCTTTTATTGTCTTGAAAGTTGACTTTCAGTATGAAGACTGTTTTGTGTTCTTTGGAGTACTGTTTGATGGTATGGGCTCAGTAACAAGGCAGTTAACCCATCCTCCAGGCCTCAGAACATCTTCGGAGGTTGGAGATTTTGAAGCCACTTTTCTTCTTCTGACTTCTTGTTGGTAATTCTTACCAGTTTGGAGAATGTCTTTGCTGGGGCAGTATCGTGTTAACTGTATGAGTGCTTATTTGTTTTCATGGCTCTGCGACTGGGAGTCCTGGTTTTTTATTTCTTCGCTGTTGTTGGTTCCCTCCTTCTCAGTGTCCTCAGTCCCTGCCATTCCCTGGAAGTCGTGGTCGTACTCGAGGTCAGGGAGCTGCAGGGTGTCGGTTTGTGGACCAGGTGATCGTCGGGATTGGAATCGAGCTAGGCATCGTTTCCGCCTTCCAAGAGCCTTGGGGCTTGGCAGGCTTCGGACAGATGCCTTCGACGACTGCCTGGAGAACTGGAGAGAGAACTGGCGCCCCCGTGGTCGGGTTGGTGGTTGATTCTGGACGTTTAGTGTCAACCAGCGGAATTGCTTTGGTCCTAGCTGGGTGGGGGAAAAAGAGACCGGAGAGCCAGTCCTAGAAATACAAAAAATGAGTCAGACCACAAGAGGAAATGAAGAGTGGAATAGCAGGATCACATAATGTAAAGGAGAACGCTAAGACCAACTGTGATTCATAGTCAGTTTGATTTGTTTTCATTGTGGACAGAGTTAGCCAACAAGGAGTGGAAAGTCAAAATGACAATGAGCAAAAAACCAATGGTTAACCTTTCGGTATAAAAGCCTGGTGCCCCCTCAGTTGGGGATGGATCCAGTCCATTCTGAGGTTTTGCAGCTTCACCATTGCCAGAAGCATCCATGTTGTGACAGAGCTCACCAGACAATGGCGGGCTGACGACGAGTTGGGGGAAAACGGTAGAAGGCGAGCTTTCAGGGGATGGGGGGTTGCTGCTGACCTCCCTTAAGGTGGCCAGGGTATCCTTTCCAGGGGAGGGTAGACCGATGTCCTCTGGGCGTGGACTGACCCTGGATGGATTGAGAGAAGATAAAGTTGACGTCAGAGAGGCAAACTGTCAATACAATCAAACACTGTGCTAAGCACTGAGTCACTCTGCTGCCTAATTACCACAGACTTTATAACATTATCAATGTTGTCACCGTGACGTCACCTATTGATTTTTGTATTACCATTTTGAAGCCTTGAGTTTGGGATTTTGGCTGACGCCTTCTTGGATTTTTGGAACCAGAGGTGACCATATTTGGACAAGAGGGTGGATCTAACTCTAACACTAGGGGCTAGCATAGTCAGGATGGTAATGATGACGCCCCTGTAAAATTTTTCACCAGCAAAAAACAAAGCTACAAAATGCAACAAAGGGAAAAACGTAACTTCCAACTCCAGCGTAGAGGGTCTTTTAGTACAACCAAACATTAATAAAGACTTTTGGCAAACAAAACAATTTTTTCATGAACTGAAAACACAGAGATAGCGACAGCTACAGCTATGCACATTGTTGTGAATCTGGGCTCACTCCATGGTTACGTTATCTAACCCATGTTGTCGCTGTGGTAATGACTTGTCAGAAGACAGCACCCACCTGCCATCGAAAGCAGCATAAATAGTTGTTGATAATTGGTTAAAGAGACCAAAGCTGTTTTTTGCTAGAGGCTATTCACTTTTGTTTCTCCTGTAAAGTTGAACATTTTGATATGAGGGTCTATGGGGATTGACTCCATCTTGGAGCCAGCCTCAAGTGGCCATTCAAGTAGCTGCAGTTTTTGGCAGTTCTCCCCTGGCGTCATTTTTCAGCCCCAGAGATCGCCTCTTACCAGGAACATACCAGCTGTAATTAAAACTGACGTTAAAACTACCTTTTGTACTTTAAATTGAGCAATACTGAACCTGAAGTCTGGGAAGAAGCTTCCTGTTGCATCACTGCTGTGTCGTTTGAAAATGGGTCGAGGAGGTCGGAAGTCGGGCGGCTCCTGAACACTCAGCAGCCGGCGAACTCGACCCAGAACCTGCAAATATCAAAGTTTACATTTTTTTAAAATATTGAAGACCATTCCCTCTCTTTTCGGACTCTGATCAAACTAATATGTGAAGAGAGAACAAAAAACTACCCCAGCAGCCAACCAGAGAACGTTTATTGAATCTATTCATCTATTAATTCATTAGCATGTTCAGGATTGTATCATCAGTATAGAGAGCATTTTCCATTATAATCATCATACTGCACTGCGTCTGTAACAGAGATATTAGGAAACACCATATTACCGACTCTTGCCGCCAAGCCAAAACTGAGTCCTGTCGCCGTTGACGACTGTCAATGACATCAGCCTCATCAAACTGCAGGATGTCAGAGAGTCTGGAAGATGGATTGGACTTTTTAATTTTGAGTATGGAACAACTCTAAATCAAATGTTACTAAACCCTGTCTTTTAATTTTTGAGGTCATCGAGGGGGAACACAAAGTTACAGTTATTGTAAACAAATTAAAATAGAAGTAAAACTGCAAACCGTAACAGTTGCCATAACAACAAAAGATGGTTACATAATTTACTCCAATGAATCGGATTGCTTGGTTGTAATTTTCCAATTTGTATTGTGTAAAGTGTGTTTGTGTGTGTTGACCCCATGTCGGTGGTGGAGCCGAGGAATGAGGGGATGCAGTAGTCGGCGGCAGCCAGCGTGTACGGCGGGCGAGCCTCGCTGTCATTCCAGTACATGTCTTTGGTCATGTGAGGCATGTTCATGTGCATCTCATCTACAGCCAGCAGAGACACCTGGAGGGACAGGTAAACAGGAGATGGTCGCAATGAAGGAATTTTAATTTTGCTTTAGTTTACATTTTTATCCCTAAAGTTATTAACGACTACACGGTTTTCATGTCCTCTGCTTCCAGAGTTTCTGAGCTTCTGTCCAAGAGCGCCGTGATTGACTGCTGACCTGGAGGTTCCTGTCGATGATCCAGTTTGCTTCAAAGTCGTCGTCATCTTCTCCGAACGGGTTGATCAGCTGCTCTGCTACCTGACGACAACGCAAACATTGAATCTAGAGTTCAGTCACACATATATGAGAGGTATTTTTAAAGATTTGCGTCTTCAGTGGGAATCAGTGGGCTTGTGTTGAGAGACAGGTACTATATTGTTGGTGTGAGTATTTGGAAGGTATCACCAAAATATTTTCTTTAAAAATAGCCAAAAAGAACTGAAGAAAAAACAAATTACCAAATGTTTTTCTTTAAAAATTGCCAAAATAATTTTAAAGACAAAACACCCCACCAAAATTGCCCCAAAAATTTTAAAGAAAAAAGTAAACAAAAACATTGTAGAAAAAAAGAAGAACCAACGAGGATCATCTATGGGTGCTTCAAAGAAATTTGCCTCAAACTCATGAAAAGTCAAATGTGTGTTTTACCGGCACCTAGTTTCGTTATATTGGAGAGAAGGCAGCCATCTCTACGGTATCGCCAAGACTCAACAACTCACACCGAAACAATCTGAACCATTAAATATCCCTAAAGATAAGATGAAAAATATGGATTTTTGATTTGGGGGTGAACTGTCCCTTTAAGAAACAACATGAAGTCACCTTTAGCCAACCGGAGTAGAAGAAGAACTGCAGCAGGGTGAAAACAGGGATGTAGATGTCGAGGTCGTGACCTTGGTAACCCTGGGCGGGGTCGAGGAACTGGCGACCAATCAGACAGGCGAAGAAAAAGGTGTAGACGGCGAGAGTGACGACCTAAAGAGACATCAGAGAAATTTTACTGAGCGTCCTTTCTGTCTCTGAGCGGGAGACTCAGAGCTCTGATTCGGTTACAGTAATGATGGAGGATGATGGTGATGATGTGATTAGACGAGCTGCATCCGTTTTAAACATGTTATTGTGGGAGATAATAGAGAGAGAGAGAGACTGGCCTGTGTGTAAACCAGCGGGATGCCGACCCAGTCGTAGCCGAAAAGAGTCGCACACCAAGTCCTGAACAGATTCATCTCCTGGAGAAACAAACAGATTTCTGTAAGTCAACAGGCTGATTGGATCTCTTCTGAGAAAAAACAAAACTGGGTGTCATGTTAACTACACGTCAATAATACGGTCACAGACTAACAGGGATTTTTAGGTTAAAACTTAAATGTTTTCGAAAGAAATAAAAATAAATTTTCCCAAGTTTCAGAGGTTTTTATGCTTCTGAGAGGCGTCGGAATGCAGCACAGGAAATCTGGTGTTAATAAAAGTGCTATTAACCCTTTAAAACCTAAAAATAAGCAAGAAATTGGTTTTTCAAAAAAGTCATAAGAAATTGTATAATATTTAAGAAAAAATATAAACAAACAAACAAGACAAAAAAGGAAATGATGCAAAAAACAGTTAATAATTTTAAAATAAATTATTGTGAAGAAATTTTTCTGGACATTTTTCCTATTTTTTTTTTTATTTGCCCCTGGGATTTTTTTTAGGTCTTTTTCTTGACGTTGCTCGTTACCCTTCATATTTTTGAAAGAAATCCAACCGATTTCATCGGGTTTCAAAGGGTTAAACAGCTTGCAAAAGGCGTCTGAACGCAGCACATGAGACGTGATGTCGGTCCAGGTTTCAAAGGGTTCGAAAAATGAAGCATATTGTTTTTTTCTGACACCAATGATGGATGCAGCTAAGGAGTGAGACGTGCTTATCTCTGTTGAGAGCTGAGTCATATTTTTGACACACAATACAAAATGTTTGGCATCACATTGAGGATGTTCTGCAGGTCGATGCTGTCCTGGATGCGTCCCTCCTGTCGAGCTTAGACGCCAGGTTGGAGAGAACCAGACGACGGGGATCCAGTACTTGAGGTGAGGAGAGCGGATGTTCTCAAACACCTTCCTCTCCTCTGGAGTCATAAAACCTGCAGACGAAAACAAAATCGTCATCAGCATCATCTTACAAAGGCTGCAGAGTTATCATTTATGCAGACACACTGATAACCATCGATGCTTGTTTTTTTGTTTCACTTTTAGGTGTGTTTGGATCAGATCTCTGAGACATGCAGGGGTCGTCCTCGTGTCCCCACAATCCTACAGGGTCCTACATCCAGTCTCCATGCTGGTTTGAAAGAGGAGACTCACAAAGTTGCAGTAAGTTGAAAGTCATGAAGTTATATTGTTGTTCTAAGTTGATTTAGCCTTCTTTTGAGTTTTTGAGTTTTCTGCATGTGTGTGGCTCTTTATATAATACGCACACACACACACACACACACACACACACACACACACACATATATATATATATATATATATATATATATATATATATATATATATATATATATATATATATATATGTAGCAGATCATATTTTGTTTCCAGCTGGGATGCTCAGAGTAGACGATCCACTGTTAGCTAGCTAGCATGGATGTACTAACAGAACTGGATACAGTGATAGTGGCTGAGTGGCCGACTCCCAGTTTAGAGCTCACATTTCACTTATTAAAAGCACAAGAAAATTACATGGAAAACACAAAAAATAATTAATGTAGTTTTTTTTTGGTATTTTTCCTTAGTTATTTGGAAAATTTTATGATTCTCTCTCTCTTTGTTAAGCTAATTTCTGGGTAATTTTCTTGTCATTTTTTTTTTTTTTTTACACATTTTTTTTGTTGTTTGTTTTTGAAAGAAATCAAGACAAATTGCTCAGTGTTTCAAAGGTTTGAGTACTTTTGAAAGACGTCGGAGAGCTGCACATGAAAAGTGATCCAGGTTTCAAAGGGTTAACTCTAAATGATGCATGAGGGATGAAACAAACAGTTCATCAGCTCTGACTTCTGCTCTAATCGGCCAATAACGAGCTAATCCCTGGGGTCGGGTCAGACGACTCCAGGAAGGAAGAGGACCGGCCGAGAAGGAGCTGAACTCTGTCTGACTTCAGGCATTTCAGTTTGGACCCGTTAATGCAGCACAGACTATTATAAACCACGGCGGAAGAAATATTCAGACCCTTTTGGAAACATACTAACACCACACTGCGGAAATATTAATTATTAAAGTCGTGCATTTAAATCTTACTTATTTTTAAAGTATATCTCAGCAAAATGTATTTTTTAACCCTTTGAAACCTGAGCAAATTAATTTGGTTTCCTTCAAAAACATGAGAAGGCAAAGAGCAACGGAAGAAGAAATGACCCAAAAATTGGCAAGAAATGAGTAAAAACTACAAGAAAATTATCTGAAAGTTTGTAAAAAATAAATAAATAAAATCAATATAGATCAACAAGTTAAAAACAATAACACAGAAATAACCTGCAAAATGTGCTTAAATATATAACAAATTTGTAACATAATTTCAAATATGTAATTATGATCAATTATAAATATCGTTTTTTTATATTTCTAAATCTACTATTTTTTCTTTTATTACCAAGTTGCTGACTTCCCTTTTTCCTGTATAAAATCAAACATAAGCTTTAGTAAACATTATTTTTTTTACCAATCCTTAACTTTTCACCCACTCGCACCCTGCCTCGACCACGTGGTCCATGGTCGGGAAGCGTTTGCAGACGGCGGTGCTGACGGAGCGGAAGATGAGCAACGATGTCAGGTTAACGTAACGCACTAACGTCCGGCGCAGCAGGCGGCCATATTCATCTTTACCCTGAACACAGCTGGAGGAAACATAAAAGCAGAAATCACGTGATGAACCGGCGAGGTGCACCTCAGGTTCCTTTTCTGTATATTTGGAAACGCTCGACATTCCTGTGCACCATCAACTAACCTCCATCTGTCTTGTTTTAGTGTCCCTAAAACCTTATCTGCATTTAAAAGATGGTTGGAGCCTTCAACAAAAACTGACGCTCACAGAATAATTGAATGTACCTGGAGATGAGGAACATGAGTCGGTCCGTCCACGGCAGGTTAACAAACTGATTCCACCATCGATTCACCACCAGAGTCACATAGAAACCTGAAACAACACAAATAAATGAACATTTAATTTCCGTAAAGTCACGTTAATGCAGACACAAATAACTTGTTGAGCACATCACGTGTCTGATTGTATTAATATTTGTGAGGATTCGGAGCCCGATAATCAAGTAACTCAAGGGTAGTGGATTGTAATGAACAGCAAAAAACCTCTATCGCTGTATATGTATATAATTTTTATTTTTTTCTATTTGTAAAGGTTTTCATGGCTAAGATGTTTGAGTGACGTACTGAGCATTTGTTCTATGTTGAAAATGCAAAAATAACAGTTAAAAAAAATACAGCACGTGTCAGCTTGTCTCGTAGGACAGGTGTGGTATTAATGAAATGATAAACTTTATTTTAATTTCATTTTTTGAGAAAACATGACAGAAACACATTGAGTGAACACATTCAGACACTGTGGCTGTGAATCAGGGAGGAGATCAGACACACAAACACTCATCCTGCTTTTAGCCTTTTCTGCTTCTTTAATGATCGGTTTCCATTAGCGGCCCGCTAATGAGGCCGCCCAACCCTTTTTTTTGTGAGCTTTTATTTTATCTCAGTGTAGCTGACAGTCTTCATGTTGTAACAAGCGAACAAAGACACATAAAGAACTCAAATGAAGTACAAGTACCTCAAAACCGTATTTAGCTGCTTTTTGTCAAAGTATTTAGTTAAATTCGCCGTTGATCCTTAAGCGTGGATCATAGAGTCCAAACACAGCGGTCATAAATCAGTCAGTGTGTTGAGCTGTGTTTCAGAGGACTAATATTAGCCGTCGACTCCTGTGATTATTAATAACACAACACTGACTGTGAATCTGACACGTCTGTAAGCTGTAAACCATTAAAAGGCCGTCAGAGGAAAGATAACGAGACGTTTAACCATTGTGTTATATTTCATCAGCTGCTGTGGAAATAATCGTTGGTATTAGTTCATTAATATGTGAGTTTAAAATATATGTACGTAAAAATATCTAAAAGTTATATAGCTGCAACAGACAACAATTGTTTATGGTTGTTAACTCTTTGAAACCTGAGAAAATTGGCTTGATTTCTTTCAAAAACACGAAGAGAAGGCAACAAGCAACTTAACAAGAAATGTCCCAAATATGTAACAGAGGAGCCTTTTGTGTTTTGTTTTTTTAATATAATTTCTTTCAGTATTTCTTTCTGAATTTCTAAACGTATTTTTTCCAAAGATGTTAATTCCTGTAATGGGTTGGAAACTTTGGATGTATATTTTGCGACTACAGAATTGACTAAAATCAATGTATTTAAAGGGACTTCGGACTGTATTTGCACCTGATTTCTTTCAGTGACAGGCAGAAACAGAGAGACGTACCCAGGACGAAGGTGACGGGGATCTGCTCCGCGTATTTATCGCAGTACATGGAGAGTTTCTCGAACAGTCTCTTCTGGTCTTCGGAGAGGACAATCCTGCAGCACAGAGGACACTGTGATTATTGTCACGTTAAATACTTAATGTAATGTGATGTGATGTTGTCAAGCACATATCAAACGAAAAAATGTTGAATTTTTATGTTCATAAAAGACACAAACAGCAGTCTGCTTGGTCAAAGTCCTGTGTTTTTTGACCGATACGTGCAACCCCACCTGCTTTGTGCAGCAATGCCACACCATAAAAAAGTGAGTAAACTTTGAAGCAGCTTGCATGAGTTTTACAAATCTAAAGCCATGAGTCTTTATACTACGTCACCTGACTTCCTCCTTTGCTCCTGTCATAATTACTACAGCCACTAGAGGTCGCTGGCTACACTAAATATAAGTCGAAATAAACCAACTACTGCAGGGTGTCATTTCTGGGGGGAAGACAGATGAAAAAGTAAATATTCGCACTTTCTTCTCTTAAAATTTGCACAACGAGCGGAGCTCGCTGGCACAGAGGAAAAAGATGCATCAAGCTTTGATAAACAACACTCGACACGCTGAATAGTAAAAACAAAGACTTGTTCTTTGAAACAACAAATTTGGACCAGGATTCAAAGAAAGCTTTCAGTGACTAATATTGCAGTCTGCAAAAGTGTGAGTGAGAAAGTGTGTGACCTGTAGACGACACTCAGCACGGTGTAGAGCAGAACGAACAGGATGAACTCTCGGTACAGCAGCTTGTAAATGCTTCCCCTCCAACGCAGCAGCAGCCGGTGGAAACTGAAGAAGGTGGCGTTGGCGACTTTACTGGAATATGTGACGGTCATCCTGAGACCACCTGACGGACACACAGACTTTTATTGCATTTACAGCCTGTCTAATCAACACTGCTGTAACATCATGGCTGTTTTTATTGATCTAAATAATCATTTTAAAATAGTTTTACTCACAGAAAAAGACGTCTTTGTTCTCCCTCGGTGTGGCTTCTTCCTCTTCGTCTTTGCAGATTTGTTTCTGCCAAATGCCAACCAACCTCCCCCCCCTCCATCCCTCTCTCTCTCTCTCTCTCTCTGCTGCTCTCTCGCTCCCTGTTTCTCCCACCATGATGCTGTCCAGTTGCCCAGTAATGCCAACACACACACACACACACACACACACACACACACACACGCACAGCTCCAGAGTTGTATTGATGAGCCGATGAGCTAAATGTAGTCATGTTACAGCTCTGTGTGTGTGTGTGTGTGTGTGTGTGTGTGTGTTGGCATACTCGGCAGTGGAGGTAAACACGTATAAACAGTAAACGCTGTCACTGACCAATGTGACATCATACCTGCAAACCACCCAATCACAGACGCAGAACACAAATTAAAAATATGTAAGACGTATATTGTTTTGATGGAAATTAAGTAGAAAATTGTTGACTTTGTATTAAAATAAGTTTTTCCCATTTACTCCAATCGAGTCAGTTTGTTTGAGCAGCATCTGGTGGCCATTAGAAGAACTGCAGGATATTTTTTGAAGGAACAGTTCAACATTTGAGGGAATAATCTAATTTACTTTCTACTCATATTTCTATATTAGGCTACTGTTATTCATTGTTTTTTATGAAGAGTCATTTAATTGATTTTCTGGTCTATAAATTTGGCTTGTTTTGCCTTCATTGTTTTATTGATACTGTGGGATTTTTAATATATATATATATATAATTATATTGTATTGGGAGAACAACTAGACCAGTGTTGAAAGAGTCCATATTTAGTCAGATTTAGTTATTCAGTTTGTATATAAAGTGACAAGTGATTACCAAAATTTAGAAATTAAAAGTATAAACATTACTTAATAACAATAATAATAATAATAATAATTAATTTTATTTGTAATGCACTTTACATTTGAAACAAATCTCAAAGTTCTACATGATAAAATGGGTAGCATAAAAACTGACAAAAAAAACCCCAACCAAATAACTTAAGTAACAGCAAAACCAGACTAACTAACTAACTAACTAACTAACTAACAAAACAAACACATGTATGAACACAATCATTTATTATAAAATTATGATTTATGCATTAATTAATATGTTTGGCTAGTTTTTTAAAACATATTTTTAAGTTGATGCTGTTAAATCTGGATTCGTTAAACATATTTATTTTAGGTGGCGTTTTCCTTTAAAAGTCAGCCATGATTGCTGCCGTTACTTTTCCGTACAGCAGAAAAGAAGCGGAGTGAGACGTCTTCGTTTCCTGTTACTGTGTTGTCGAATGCGCAGACGTAGATCGTCTCTTATCGAATGGCGGTGGACCATCCTTGAGGAAGACCCCTCCTCCTCTACACGATGCTCCCCGTCACTGAGCGCTGTTCTGCGGTCAGTTTGCTGTCCTCTCCCGGCCCCCTCCGTGTGCAGTCAGCCGCTCTCAGACCGCCGCTGCTCCGCCCCAGGGGGGAGTGTTTCGCGGTAAAATCAAGTGTGGTTACACGGACAAGACACACGGCAGCAGAGTCGTCGACAGCAGGTAAACGTTTACCTCTTAAAAGTTTAGTTTTTATTAATTTTAGCGGCTGTTTGTGCCGTTAGTTAACCGTCCGCCATGTTTAATGCGCAGGTTAGCGGTTAGCTGCTAGGAAGCTAACAGGCTGGCTAACGTTAGCTCTGATGTGATGCTAATGATGGAGCTAACGTCGTGCACTTTACTGATATTACTGCTAACTCTAAATAAAAAACAGCAGCGCCACAGTGTAAAAATACTTTGCTGGAGCCAGAAGCGAGTCAAAAGTACTTTCAAAAGTGAAAGTACAGAAGTAGTAGTGATAAGTGACTCGACATTTAAGTACATTTACTCAAGTTTAAACTGAGTATTTCCATTTTAAGCTACTTTACATTTTACTCCACTACATTTATCTGACTACAGATTCAGAGTATTAATACAACATTATACTAAAAAAAGGAATGTTGTTTTATAATGAACTGTATTTTTTTAATTATTGAGTGATAAACTAATAAAAGTAATTAAATGTGATTTTATTAGTTATCAATCAATAATTTTAAAAAAAGAAAGACAAAACATGAGAAAGTTACCTGGAAAAAAAAAAAAATAATAATAATAAAAAAAAACATAAGAAATTTGCTTCCAAAAAGGGACATCTATCTGTCTGACTTAATTATGCTTATTATCAGATCACAAAATGAAAATAAATATCATGTAAAAAATGAAAAAAAAGTTGTCAGACAAATGTAGTGAAGTGAAAAGTATATATTTGCCTCTGAAATGTAGTAGAGTAGTAATTTTTATGATGTATGAAAATATAAATAACTATATATGTTAAGTAAATCAGGTAAGTAAATATAAATTGTTACCCTTCAGCTGGCGTTTTTTAAAATAATATAATTTTAATGTCCTATTTTCCTTATTTTTCTACCTGACCTTTAATTTGTTATTTATATTTATTTAACATTATTTTTTTTTTTATCATATTATATTACATATTCTGCATTTTTGTTTACATTCAGTTTTTTTCATTTGCAGTTGCTGTCTAATCTGTGTTACCTTTAATTTTTTTTTTTTACGTTATATTTAGTTATGATGACATTTTATTTTCCCTAAGCAGGTAGATAGATAGATATATTGATAGACTGACAGTGATTGATTATCAGACATTTGGTAAATCAGCAGTGATTGATCAGCCTTTAGGGCTGCTGATGGTCACAGGGTTCAGTTTTTTTTTGTTTTTTTTTTTTTAATAAACTTTTAAACTTGTCTGACTACCTGTTCGCTCTCTGTTCTGCACATGCTCAGTAGAGCCATGCCGTCCAACGTGGAGATCAAGGCCAAAGTGAGTGACAAGACGCAGTTCGCCAAAAGGGCCGCTGAGCTCAGCCAATCAGAGGGCACCATCATCAGACAGCACGACACGTTCTTCGACTGCAGCCAAGGACGACTGAAGCTTCGAGACTTCATGGTACATATACACTACTGCGTGTGTGTGTGTGTGTGTGTGTGTGTGTGTGTGTGTGTGTCAGAGGAGCTCCACCATCAGCACCAGAGACGGTGCTGTGGGCTCTACCTGGTGGCCACTGGGAGCACAACACTAATATTTACAAACAGTTTGTCAAAGTATGTATAATATAAGATGAGAGATTCTTTATTAATACAATACAATAAAAAGAGCATCACATTTTGCTTCATCATGTCCATTAAAAGGTAAAATGAGCCAAAGGCTTAAATATGAAGAACTGCAGTTTGAGTTGTGATTAGTGATTGCACAATAGTGTGTAAAACAGGTTTGACTTCGGATAATCAATATAGATTAATGCAAACTCGTGATAAAAAAAAAAACAAAACAAAACTGTAACTACAACAGCAAATTTGTAAAAAAAAAAAAAAAAAAAAAAAAAAAAGATACCTCAAAAATAAAACATAAAGAGAAAAAATCTTTAATACAAAATAAAGGCTGATAATGTAAATTTAAAAAATTGAAATAAATAAATAGATAAAAAAAACAATAATTTATTTCTATACATAAAGATAAAAATAAAGCTCACATGAGAGAAACAAGCAATTGCTTTTTTTAATGGAAATAATAATAATAATGATAATAAAAATTTAAACAAAAAAATGAAAGAATAATAACTCAATAAACATGGATAACCACCACAAGGAGAAAGTAAAATAAATAAATGAGAAATAAAATTGAAATTACATTAGATTCGAAATAAATGTAATACAATAGCTAACAATCAAAGATGAAAAATAAGATAAAAATAAAAATGAAAATAGCATAGGAAATACAAATTGTAACAGTTAATAAAAACAATAAAAATGAAAATAAAACTTATATAACATTCAAAAGAAAGAGATTAAAAGAAAAAAAATAATGCTGCCTGAATACACCGCAACCGACTTACTGGCTTGTTTATTTGTTGTTTTTTGTTTGTCAGAACGAGTCAGGTCAGCTGATCTTCTACGAGCGACCGGACACCGATGGACCCAAACTGTCCCGTTACTCCATCAGTCCAACCAACGACCCAACAAGTCTACGGGTAAAACAACAAACAACCAGCGAGTGTGTTTCTGCACGTCTGTGCCAAGTATTCAGGTTAATAACTGTGTGTGTGTGTGTGTGTGTGTGTGTGTGTGTGTGTGTGTGTGTGTGTGTGTGTGTGTGTGTGTGCGCGCGTGCACAGACCGTGCTGTCAGACGCCCTCGGGGTTAAGGGGGAGGTGCGGAAGGAGCGACGGCTCTTTCTGATTGGTCAGACCAGAGTTCACCTGGACACAGTGGAGGGACTGGGAGACTTCATGGAGCTAGAGGTCAGCAAACACACACACACACACACACACACACACAACACACACACACACTCACACACACACACACACACACACACACACACACACACACACACACACCTGAACAAACACAAACATAAAGTTTATTGCCTTTTAACTAAAATGATGAATGAATGGATTTTTTTTTTTTTTTTTGGTAATTATTTAAGTCCTCCGTAACACCAAAATCCAACCAAACACTTACTTTGGTTTCAGCCTCTAAAATGTGATGAACATGCTGCTTTTGTTTATTTTATATTAATACAGATGAAATATTCTTGAGTTTAAGGTGACAAAACAAGAAATTTTGTTTTCTTTTCTTGTCTTTTTTTTTCCTTTTTAAAATATGAACAGTTATTTAAGGAAAAAAATCAACATCTACTAACGTAATATCTGAGTTGTTCAGTTATGAGAAACTATTTCCAATCATGAGTGAATGAATAATTGCGAACAGTTTGGTCCATTTGAAAAGACAGGGCCATGATGACGTATGATTTAAAAATAAAAAGAAATATACATATAATTTTGAGGAATATTACACCTTTTCATTAAATTGAGTACAGTAGAGATCTCACAGGAAATGAGGGGAGAAGAAAGGAGGGATGACATGAATAAAAGTCCCCGGTGAATATTAACGGGTGATGCTGCACGAGCACGAACACCAGCGTCTCAAACCCTCACGGACGCCTCCTGATTTAATCAACTTCTCCTTCCTGCGGGAGGTTATGTGATCGACACTGACGGCGTACGACATTTTATTAAAGCTGTTACGGCATCTGAAATATTGTATTTAAGAAGAGAGATTTCCCAGCGGAGCAGGCAGCACAGAGACGAGCAGGTTACTGACGTGGAAAATCTTTTGAGTCGTCCTGAAAGACAAACAGGTGCGAGTAAACGAGTGAAGAGCAGAATCGATCCAGAGTGCAGAGACGGCGAACTCGTCGGCTGACTAACCTGTTTGTGTTTTCAGGTGGTGATGCGTCCGGAGCAGAGTGTCGAGGAGGGACAGCAGGTGGGTTTGAACTTTATTTAACACTGGCAGCATCCGTCCATCTGTGCTTTCCAACAGGAAATAAATGAGCACGAAATAACGACTCTTTAGGGAATAAACACAACTATACAACAAGCAGGTCCGACCGAGCAACCTGATTGGTCCACCAGACACTTAAAACAGGCTCAAATTTGGATAACAGCACACTTTACTCATCACTAAGAGAAATATTCTGCCATCTCTGAATTACTGCTCTCGAAGAAATATTATTATTATCATAATAATTCAGGCCGGGCAGCAGCGTTAACCAACATTGGCTTTACCGCAAACTCATTTACAGTGACGTCGAGAAAAATACATTACACAAAAATACAAGTAAAAGTGTAACAAAAAGAGGAGCAGTAAAATAATCTAACTAATTAAAACAATACAGTTGAAATAAGTTAAAATAATCAAAAATTTAAAATGAGATTAGAAAGTGAAATTGTACAAGAGGAATAATAAAATAATTTAAACAATTAAAAAATTAAGTAAAATTGAATAATAATAATCAAAATTTTAAAATGAGATTCAAAAGTGAAAGTGTACAACAAGAGGAATAACGAAATAATCTAACCAATTAAAAGTGATTAAAACAATACAGTTAAATTTAATTAAAATAAAAAAATTTAAAATGAGATTAGAAAAGATAAAAAAAAATCATTTAAGACAGAATTATTGGTGATCAGAAATCTGCACTGATCAATAGATACAAGTGAATTTTAACATTACAGGTTGTCATAGTAACATTTCTTTTTTAATAAAACTGCATTATCTAACCCGAAGTGCTTTATCCAGCAACTGCTGGTGTTTTTATCAGACGGGGAACGAAAAAACTTTGACGCCGTCATAGAAAATGTGTCGCACATTATTAAATTTTATTGTTCAGCTTTTTAAAAATTAATAAATTTGCATCCTGAATTTGCATTTGAACCAGCTTTGGGAAAAAAGACGTGCAAGTTTTGTATTCGTCGCGGATCCGCTCATACTGATAGATGTGTTTGAATTTATAAATTGACTTCAATTTGTACAAACGATCGCTGCGTTTTCTGGAAAAAAAACCTTTACACCACTGTTGTACTGCATCACATGAAAAGCAGATTTATTTCTACCTGCACAAACACACACACACAATTAGATGTTTTTTTCGTGTGTTTTTAGGTGGCCGAGGATCTGATGGAGAAACTGGGTGTTTCAAAGGAGAGTCTGGTGACGGGAGCGTACATGGATCTGTTACTGAAGGGACACAAAGAGACGTAAAACAAATCTGGACACGTAACGAAGAGCGGGAGACGAAATCAGAGTAAAACACCGAAAATAACAAACTGAGCCGTCAGTACTGTGAAAACACAGAATAGAAAACACAAAGTACCACAGAGACATACTGTGTTTAGATCTGGTGCAATAGTACAGTATCAGAATAATCTGTAGTAACAATACTACTTAATACAATACTGATTAACGTAGAAACTGATTTGATAACTTTGTATGTAGTATTTTGACTGACAAATTGATATAAAACAAAACATTTTTCTTTTCTGAATAAACGAACTCAAACTCTGCTGGTTAATATGTGAATGGATTTTAACAGAGGAAAGTTTGGCAGCTTCTCACAGCACGAAGTTTAAAAACCAACATCAGACCTAATCATGAATATCAAATATTCATTATTTTCAGAATATCAACCCTTTAAATGAGGTTTTTGCCACTTTGTTTTTTGATGAAACCCCCCCCGCAAAAATTGAATTATTTTCAGTATAATCCATGCAAAGAAGATAAATATTTTGATTATCTCAGCCCGGGATATGTCCATGATTAGCAGCAATGTTGATTTTTATACTTTTTTTTTTGCAGTGTCTAATACTTTGGCTCTGCATACAAAATGCACTTCTCAGAACCAGGCTATAGAAATATTATACATTAATTTCTACTTTTATTGACCAACATAAGTCCTAATCATAAATATCAAATACAAATTAATTTTCAGAATTTTAACACTTTAAATGCCAGGTATTTGTCATGATGCCACTATGGTTTTAGATGAAAAAAACAACAACAAAGAGAATTAATTTCAATATACTATATGAAAAGTAGATTTTTATTGATTATCACAGCCTGGGATATGTCAATGATTTGCAGCATTATTAATTGTGACAGTGCACCTGGTGGAAATAGCATGCATGTTCTCCATATGTCAAATATGGTTTAAAAAAATGACGCCATCAGGTGGAAAATAGTAAAGCTGTGGATCAATATTTGCAGTTTGAATGGGTTTCAATGGTGCATTTTTTTGCAGTTAACAGTATGAATGTAACAATTTAGTTTCCACAGTGTATTTTAGACTTATTATAGGAGCTGAGCTGGAAATCTCAAGATTAAATAAAAATATCTTGCCAAACTTTTTACCATATGCATGAACACAGCAAAAATTACTTTGAAAAAGTAGTCGGTGCTGTCAGATAAATGTAGTGCTGTAAAGAGTACAATATTTACATCAGAGATGTATGGAGTAGAACTATAAAGTAGTATAAAATGATATTTCTCATATAAAGTACATGTAACTTAAGTACTGTAATGAAGTAAAAGACAGTACAGTACTTGAGTAAATTCACTATATTACTTTCCACCACTTGTTTGCGGTCGCTTTTCATCTAGAATATTTATTTGGTTAAACAAAACCCACGAGGTCTTCAGCTGCGCCTCGCTAATGCTGTCTTCATCCAGAGTGCATTCATTTAGGACTGCAAACAAAAACACCTGCAGCAAATCGGCCAAGAACCGAGTTCTCATTGTATCATTGTATAAGCAGAGCATTAATGGACTGCTGGTACAATTAAAAGTTACATTATGAAGATTATCTGTGTATTTGTAGATTGGACCCTTTATGGATGTGGTGGGTTTGAGCTGTTTTCTTTATGACTGTGCCTGAGTTTGAGCAGCCGGACTGAATCACCCACCAGTCGGCTTTATTCTCCTCATTGATAAAGATACAGACTCCATCTGTTGTCTCGGTTCATTCAGAAATTAACAGAGTTTAGTTCATTCTCTCTCACTTAGAGTTGGCGGCGTCTGCAGCGGATCTGTAGAGGAGGGAAGCCGCAGATTAGAGGTTGACTTTCTGTATTCGCTCGCTCGACTTTTGTTTGTTTTCAGATGTGCAGATGCGGTGACAGTTCAAACAAACAGCGACATCCGGCTGAACCTTTTCAAGCCACATGAATAACTGTGGAAGTGTTTGTTGTGATCGTGACTTCGGCACAAGCTAGTTCATGACATTTTGTTTTAACGTTCGTAATGGCGATTCAAACGACGATTTACGCTCAGCCGTCAACCAGGTCCCCATCAATTAATAAATCGTCCTCCTTTTAAGCCCTTTTTCTTCTGTCCTAAGTGTGTTAACATCAAAATAAGAGTTGATGTCTTGCACTGAATAGTGTCTCCGCCGGCGTCTCCATTGTCCACTCACTGTCATTTTCTGTTGGTGTCTCCAAATGTCTCCTCTGCTCTCATTCTCCGTCGGTGTCTCCACTGGTGTCCGCTGTCATTCAACAGTGGTGTCTCTGAATGTCCGCTCCACTCCCATTTTCCGCTGGTGTCTCCAAATGTCCGCTCTGCTCTTATTCTCCGCTTGTGTCTCCCCTTGTGTCTCCCCTTGTGTCTTCCCTGGTGTCTCCCCTGGTGTCTCCCCTGGTGTCTCCCCTGGTGTCCGCTCCACTCTCATTCTCCGCCAGTTATCGGGTATCAGTATCTTATTGGCCACAAGATGCTGGAAATTATCGGTTTACCGGTATCAGTTGAAATAATCATTAACGTACAAATCACTGATTTTTACTTTTTGTGAATAAGGATTTTTAGACTGCGATAAATCATTATTGAAGTAAAGGATCAGATACTTCTTTGACTACTGGTATTTAGATAACAGCCCTAACTTCAGTCATTAAGTAGCATGCATGTTGGTGTGTGTACTGGTGTGTGTACTGGTGTGTGTACTGGTGTGTGTACTGGTGTGTGTACTGGTGTGTAACAGAACCAGTTTCCTGCCTCTGACTGAGATTCACTTGTGGAAAACACCCTCTTTATCTCCTTGCGGGGGTCATGTGACTCCTGCAGCCACGTGGCGCTCTGATTGGTCGGTCCCACTTATATAAATAATAATTTAAAAAAAGATGTCATGAAATCAAACATTTGGTGAAATAATTAATAAAAAATTCACCCCCATCATGCACCAGGGCTCGTCATCATTGGCCAGCGATTATGATGATGATGATGCTTGGATGCTGTTTTTTTTTTTTTTTTGCTTTTGCATCGTTGCCATGGCGACGGGGCCGCTCCTCCACACCCACGCTGCTTACCCCCTCTCGCTCTTTCTCTCCCTCGCTCGCTCAAGAGAGAGAGAGAGGGAGAGAGAGAGGGAGAGAGGTGTGTTTTCTAACCCACGCATTAGAGTGGGAGACAACGTGCGCACTCACACGTGCACGCACTCACACACTCACACGCACATATGCACAGAGTGTGTGTCATGCTAGCAGTGTGTGGGCTGAACCGACCAGCCTTCCACTCATCCTGCCTCTCCCTCCCTCTCTCTCCTCTTCCTCTCTCCTCTTCTCTTTCTCTCTCTCTCTTTTTCGTCTCCAGATACACCTCCTCCTCCTCTTCTTCCTCTTTTTCTTCTTCTTTTTTCCCATCCTCCATCATCTCTCTCCTCCACCTCTCCTTCTCTTCCTCTCTTCCTCTCTCTCTCTCTCTCTCTCCATCCGTCCTTTTCTTTTTCAGTTTATCATCATGGAGAACGAGTCGGTGATCTTCTGGGTGAGTCTCATTCTGCAGCCGTGTGTGTAATGTGTGTGTTTTAAAGTGAATGCATGTGTGTTTGGATAATGCCGCTTCGGGGTGTGTGTGCGTGTGTGTGTGTGTGTGTGTGTGTGTGTGTGTGTGTGTGAGAGTGTGTGTGACTTGCTGCCGGTCTGTAACTTTCAAAGTCGTGATTAAATTTTCTTTTTGCACTTCACCTTTTTTTTTCCTCTTTTCACCCTTATTGTCACCTTGTTTCCTCCCTTCCTTTCCTTTCCTTTTTCCTATCTGCATTCCTTGCCTCTTTTCCTCTCCTTGCTCTCCTTCGTGTCCTCCTCTTCTTCCTCATTCTTCCATCGTTTCTTTCCTTCCCTTGCTCTCTCCTCATTTGTCCTTTCCTCTTCTTCCTCCTGCATCTCTCATCTTCCTCCCTCGTCCCTCATTTCCACTCCCTTTCCTTCCTTCTTTTATGTCCTCCACCTCCTCTTTTCCTTTCCTTTCCTTTCCGTCTTTCTTCTGTCCTGTAATTTCTTCTTTATCGCTTCATTCCTCCGTCCTGTCGTTTCTGTACCTCATTCCACATCTCCTTCCTTGCCTCCTTTCCTTGCCTTCGCCTCTTCATCTCCTTTCCTCATCCCTCTTTTGCTCCCTTGCTTCCTTTCCTTTACTTGCATTCCTCTCTGTAGTTCCTTTCCTCACCGCTCCTTGGCTTCCTTTCCTTGTTTCCTTTTCTCCCTCATGTCCTTCCTTGCCTTGTTTTATCCTCTCCTTTTCTTGTGTCTCTCTCTCTTCATCTCCTTACCTCATCACTAATTTTCTTCGTTGTTTCCTTTCTTCCTTTCCTTAGCTTTATCTCCTTCCCCAGTCCCTCATTTCCTTCCTTGCATCGTTTCATTTTTCTCTTTATCTTACTGCTCATCCCTCGCTTCCTCCCTTTCCTTGCCTTCCTCTCTATCTTCTTCCCTCATTTGCTTCCTTTACTTGTTACCTTTTCTCCTCATCGCCTTGCCTTATCCCTCACTTTCTCCCTTGCCTCCTTTTATTCTCTCCTGTCCTTGCCCTCCTCTCTTTATCTCCTTTTCTTATCCCTTTACTTGTTTCCGTTCCTCATTTCCTTTATTCGCACCTTCTTGCTCATTCCTTATTTGCTTCCTTGCACCCTTTCCTTCTCTCTTGTCTCCTTCACTCATTTTCACTTCCTTCAATTCCTTGCCTTCCTCTCTTTATTGCCGTCCCTCCTTTCTCTTTTGCTTCCTTTCCTTGTTTTCTTTTCTCTTCATCTTCTTGCTCATCCCCCCTTTCTTCCTTTCCTCGCCTTCCTCTCTTCATTTTATTCTCACCTCCCCTCTTTTGCTTCCTTCACTTTTATTTTCTTGCCCTCTTCTCCTCTATCCTTTCTTTACGCCCTCTCCTCTTTCCTCCTATCCTCTGTTGCTTCCTTTCCTTCACCTCCTCTCTTCATTTCCTTTTCTCTCCTTCTCTCTATCCTTGTTTCCCTCATCCTTCCTCTCCTCTTCCTCTCTCTTCTCTCACTTCATTTTCCCCTTTCCTTTCTGTGATCCCTCTTTCATTTCCCTCCCATCCTTTATTTATTTTCTCCTTCATCATCTTTTTACGTTCCTTCCCTCCTTCACTCTTCTCTTCCTCTCCACTTTGATCCCTCCTTTCCTCCCGTCTCTTTCCATTTCTCCGAGGGTTGTCTTGATTTCCTGTTTCCTCCAGCATCACTTTACCGTCCTCGCTCTGTGTGTGTGTGTGTGTGTGTGTGTGTGTGTGTGTGTGTGTGTGTGTGTGTGTTATGTAAGCTCAGCAGAGAGAGTGTGTAGGCCGTAGTCTCAGACCGTCTATCTAAAGAAATGATCTGCCCCCCTCCAAAAAAAAAAAAAAAAAAATCAAACACTTAAAACAGGAAGTGGATCTTCTTCTTCTGCAGCGCCGACACTCTTTAACATCACGCGGTTGTCACGGCAACGTGTTAAGCTCAGCACCACCGTGACTGTATGCACGAGTGACTCGACGGTCAGAGGTGAAACTGCTTCGCTGGCTACTAGAGAGGAAAATGAGACGAGCCTCCCAGTTTTTAAAATTCATTTTTTATTCTGAAATGCAGTTACAGGACTACATTTCCCATGATTCAGCCTGTTTTCAGACCATAATCGTGACTCTAATCTGAGAAAAATCCTCTCTAGCATGAGGACAGTTAATAAGAAAGTCACTCTGCTGGTTTGACTGACGCGAGCTCAGAAAACCTCAGCCATCTTTGTACTCTGCCGCCTACGTTATATTCCTCCTCCTTTACTTACTGTAATAAACTTAGAATAAAATTAATAGTACTAATAGTACTGAGATCTCATGAAAAATAAGGAATAAAAAATAAGGTGTAAGCTTGCTATAGATTATTCAAAACTGTCCAATGTATATTTTTCATAATAATATTAATTATTGTGTTTTTTATAAACTCAAAAAAATACAGGGAGGGTGTCTTCTGAATCGCATACTAATTCTTTCTACTTTTAGTACAGCTGCCTTATATACTATGTACTTTTGCATGAATTATGCAAGCAATCACGTATGTATTTCTTCTTCGTAACACTCTCTCTGTACTTTGACTGTCTCGCTCTAATGTGTGTTACCATGGAAATCAAAGAAAACGCCATTCACGTAGCTCGCCAGAGAAAAATCTACCTGCAGACGTCTGCTGTTGTTACTTTGCAAAGTCTGTAGTTTAACCTTTACATTATAGCCACATACACAGTACCCATATGTACTATGTACATATGTATGTAGTTTAATGTATACCAACATTTTATATTAGTAAAATTAGCCTACAGATGCATTTTGTTTGTTTGTTGTTGGTAATCTCTGAAGCTGCGTTTACATGCACATTTTTCTCAATCTGATTGAAAATTTTGGGTCACCTGTTTACATGGGATGTCCTCTAATACGCTCTGGTGTTTACATGCGCCGACGCATGTTAACGAGCAGCTGTGTGACATGCGCAAAAATTATGAACAAAGTAACTTGACCATGAGACACATGCAGTTGACCGCTTGAGCGTCCTGTCTGCAAGAAAGTGCAAGAAAGTTTTCTGAATATTTGTTAAAAGATAAAAGAAAAAGAAAGCTAGAAAAAGACACGGCAATCAAGACTTGACAAAAAGGGCTTAAAATTATATTATCTGTAACGTATGTAATTATGATAATTTTAAATGTTTTTTTTTTTTTAAATGTAGCTTTTGTCTTTTGTCCCTTGAAATTTTTCCTTAATAATTTTCTAATTTCTTGCAAAGCAGCACAAGAAAAGTGATGTCATTCCAGATTTTAAAGGGTTAATGATAAAAGTTAGAAGTATAGGTGTTTATAAGCTGTGGACTTCAAATCCTGTGTTCAGGTAAATGCTTATTTAAATATACTACATATAAGATATATCTGTATTGTGTGAATTGAAACTTCTAAAAAAGCTGTTTTAGAAAAAAACTGAATTTTGTCTAGGACTAGGACTAAGTGGACAGAAATAGTAATATAACAATATATGTTGCACCTTTAAAAACAGAGTTTACGGAGTGCTTTGACAAACAGAGCAAAGCTGAAATAGGACACATAGACGGCAATGCAAGAGCAGAAAGCCAAACAGTTCTGTTAAATACAAGCAAGACAAAACTAGGGAAGAGTTAGGATAAAATTAAAACCAGTTGACAAATAATGCAAGATGCAGGACCTTAAATGTCAATATTAAATAATACAAAGAAATAGACCAAAAACAGAAGCAATAAAACCACATTAAAAGGAAATAAAAAAATGAAAACATAAATTAGAAGGGTAAAATACGAATAAAAAGACAGCATCACATAATAGCAAGTCTATAAAATGGGCTTTAAGAAGTGATTTAAAAGAAGTCACTGATTCTGTGAGCCCTAATAAAGATAGTACTGAAATATGGGACACTAGCAGGCAGCTATAGAGGCAATTAAAACTCTGCACCTGCAAAAAGAGTCAATGAATAGATAATAGGCAGCTAAGGAATGAAGAAAAACACACTAGTCGACTGATAAGTGGTTATAACTCGCTCAGTGGAGGACAGCGTGACCTCAGATAACACTTTATGCTGACTTGTTATAAAAAAGCCCCCAACATATGATGTCGTAATTTATACGTCTGCAATTGGTTGGTGCTTAACCCTTTAACCACACTATGCAGTAGAGCACATTCAAGTCACTATATCTAAGTTAGAGATGTGCTGGACTTGAGTGAACCTGATTGGGTTATCTCCACCATTCGGCTGATCTGCTCCCACAATTGGGCTTTTCTTTCTTTGTTGTGATAGTTTCTGACGGACATATGGTACAATTAGTGACGGACAGTAAAGCAGCAACACGTACGTCACCAGCGCCTGTTTGAAAAATTAATTGATTTCGAAAAAGAGTTGCTTAGAGCGGCTGCACAAAAACGTGGTAGCACTCTGAAAAAAGAGGCAGGGTGCAGCACCTATTCTCTTTATGCTCTCTCTCTTTATAGGAGCAATTGAAAGGATGCTGGAGCTCAGGGGGAAAAAATGCTATTGTGGACATTCAACCTTTGGTCTCTGACACACTGAATGGACGGTTGGCCATTGGTCAATGTCGGGCCATCAGTGAGCATCTGTTACCCTAGTTTTTAATCCTCCGCACTGGCGATAGCCAAGACTGGAGGCATTACGTTTTTTGGATTGTCCGCCTGTCTGACCAACACAGTCTTGTCTTGATTTCTCAAGAATGCCTTCAGGGGAGCTCTAAAAATTTGACACAAAAATTCACTCACAATCAATGATTAGCTGAATAGACTGGTGGTCATAGGTCAAAGGTCAAGATCCCCGTGATCTTTTATGTCTCATTCAAATAGACCAAAGGATGAGATGTTTAGATTTTGGTGGTCAGAAGGCAAGGTCACGGTGACCTTGCATTTGTTTAAGGCAATACCTCAGGGATACCCAGAGGGAACCTCTTCAAATTTGCCTGATCTCTCTCTGCCTGTTAGCAGCCGGCTGTTTACAGTCCTGTAATTTGTCAACCACTAGGTGTCACTGTGCTTTTCACTTCAGCTGCTTGTCCCAACAGTAGAGACCAGAGACTGAGCTCTGGTGGTGCGTGCTGTGCACTACGAAAAATGTGTTTAATAGAAAGAGGAGCGCCTGTATATATGATGGTAAAAAAAAAAAAAAAATCCTCAGGATTTGTAAATACGCTGTTAACCGTAATACCGTGATGCTGCCTACGCCTAATCTATATGTTGTTCAGTTCGTCCAACACGTGAAAGTTGTCAGCTGTGATGAATGTTTCGGTCTTTAGGGGGCACTGACAACATTATAGGGATTAAGTTTTTGCTTTAAAGTGAAGAAAAGGAAGCCTGAACAGATCTGCCTCAGTTTTTAGGTTCCCAGTGATGTGAGAAACTTGACAAGATAATGTGTGTGTGTGTGTGTGAGAGGACAATACAGTGTGTATTATCAGCTCCTGCCATTGGTTACCATGGTAATGGCCAAGAGAGCTACATTTTCAGGACACACACACACTCACACACACACATCCTGTTCACACCTCACAATGAAAAGCTTCTGACCGCAACTGAACGGCTTCAGATCGACATCCCTTCACACCTGAACTGTATTAATCAGGATCAGATGGATTTAGATTCGGAGTGACGTGTGAGAAGAAGAAGAGCGCGTGAACACATGATGCATGCAAATGTAGTCAAATGACTCCTCAACTTCACCGCACGATAGAAAGTGCTGGAAGGGAACTCAGAAAATCATTGCTAATTACCAGAAAAATCCCGAATTAATGGGAGTTAAAGGAGCATGAGACGTCAAGACGACAAATAAAAAAAAAACCACTGTGTACATACAAAGAGAAGAAAATATAAATATGCATAAAAAGCAACATACAGGGTCTCTATAAGTGTTTCTATAAGCTGTAGACAATATAAATAGTGCAAAGGAATAAATAGTGAATGGGTAATGTAATAGATTACTTTAGATACATGAAGTGGGTGGTTAAGTGCAGTATACATGTCTATTTGCAGCAGTGTGCAGGATTATAGATGGATGATACATGTTAGAGGTCCAGTGTGTAGGATTTAGGTGGATATATTGGCAGATATGGTATTTAATATAAGAAGTATGTTTTCTGTTCTTCATAATCATCTGAAAATAAGATTTGTTTGTTTTCGTTACCTTCGTTACCAGTATATAT
Source organism: Plectropomus leopardus (assembly GCF_008729295.1). NCBI lineage: Eukaryota > Metazoa > Chordata > Actinopteri > Perciformes > Serranidae > Plectropomus > Plectropomus leopardus. The sequence goes on from NC_056484.1 coordinate 2,631,808, forward strand.
TCACATAGAGAGCGGGTCAGGCGAGTCTTGACTCTGTGTATAGTAACCTACTTACAAAGGCTACTGAGCACAGGGGTGAAAGAAGTACTCATAGTTTTTACTTAAAGTGATACTTTGGGTTTATTTGTAATGGGGTTGGGTGGGGCTTTTTAGGTGGCTAAAACGTTTTGTTGCTGACCCTCATCCACAGCAGTACATTGCTTAACTTTTGTGTCGGACTCCAGGCTGCTTCTCCAAAATGGGGTGTGCAAACTGTCATCTACTGTATGTAATACATGACAGTGGATAAGTACTCCGTATAACCCCACCTCAAAAAACCCAGACCAAGTGAAAGTAGTAATAGGTTACTACAACTGAAAAAAAAAAAAAAACCAAAACACTTTCACAAGTAAAAGTCCTATATATATTATTAAGTTACAGTTTTTTTATTTTTAACATTTTTCCTCGGCTTTAAAAACAAGCTAATTTTCAAAATATACTAATTTCTTGCAATATGTGTAACACTTCTTATGTAGTTAATTATTGCCCTTTTTTTCTATGTTTTCAAATGAAAGCAAACCAGTTTATCTTAATCTGAAATTTAACTAAATGTAGAGGAGTAAAAACTACTACTACTAATAATAAAATAGAATAAAATGTCATGTTAACCGAGATAACAAGAATGATTAATGACATGCATAACTGCAAATAACCGATTATCCGATGTCATTATCCTGAAACATAACAGATCGATTCTCACTGCAGTTTCTCTGCAGGATTACCGATACCTGCCGCTGCTCAGGTTAAACTTTGAACAGATGTAAAATCAGAAAATTACACAATTTTTTCAGTTTTACATTATGAGCTGTTTCACATTACCCACACAGTTTAACACCTGTGAAAAAATCCAACGGGGCACCGACCTGTTCTCCTCAATTTGCTGCTCGAATGTGTACGTGCTGTCAGTTTGGATGCATTCGCCCGGTCTTACCTTGTTGTTGTGCGGGTGCTTTCATGTCTCATGTAATCCTCTCAGAGAGATGCTTGAGATCCTGAAAGCCGTTTCTTGAGTACCATCTCCTCCGAGCAAAAACAACAAAAAAACGTCTTCTGTGAGAAGCCAACAGCGAGAACCACTTCACGTTAAATCTGATTATTTTTGACCAGAGGGTTGAGTTTGAAACAATATCCCGCAGCTTCTGGGCATCGAGGTGTTTCATTTCAAGTGTTTCTTCAAAAGGCAGACTTTAAAATGTGCTCTGTGGAAAATAATCCAGATTGTTCATCTTGACCGCAGTTCTTGTCTTCTTTAAAAGAAAGTCAGATAACTACCAGCTGGGATCAAACATTTCTTTAGTCATTCTTTATTCTTTATACATTTCAGAGGAAAAGCAGAAGTCTGTGCTTCATTATTTTGAATAGAAAGGTGTTTTTGATTCCTATAAGTGTCGGACAAAACAGGCAACTGAGAAAAGCGCTACCACAGCTTACACATAAAATATATTTATTTATGACTGAAGTTTTAATACTGATGCTTTAACATCTGCAGCATTTTAATAATGCAGTGCATTTACTCAAGTACTGTACCTACGTATAATTTTGAAGGTACTCAGGTTCATAGGGTCACCTGGAAAAGTCATGAGTTTTGCAAATAGCAATTTCTATGCCTGGAAAACTTTTAGAAAACTAAATATATGTCACTGAATTTTGTTTTACAAATCTATATAATAACACATGATGTGTTCAAGGACTGTTGGAAATTTGGAGATCCAATGATAATTTTGTCTTTTTCTATGGCTGTGTGAATGGTGTCATTTTTGGGGATTTTTAGAGAGAACTTGCCTTTCTTTTAAAATAGCTGAAACATTTTAAAGAAAAGAAAATCACTAAAAAAAAATCATTAAAAATTTAAAGATTTCAAGATATTTAAAAAAAAAAAAAAAAAAAAAAAAATATCCATTAAAAATCACCAAAACTTAGTCGTACATGTTTTCTTCAATAATTGCCAAAAAAAATTAAAGGAAAAAAGTGGCCAAAATTTCCAAAAGAAAATGTGGTAAAATAAATATTATACATAAATATATTGAAATGCTTCCCCCTTTTTCCGTCTTCCCCCATTTTAATTTCTTATTCTTTTCTAATTTATTATTATTATTAATTACTGTTATTAATTTATATTTTAAGGAGCTATTCTGCGTAATAGATACTTTTACTTCTATATTTTAAGGATATTTTGATGCAAATACTGTTGTATTTTACTAAGAAAAAAAAATAAATGCAGGACTTTTGGCTGTAACAGATTATAAATGAGCACATTTTATTTTAAAATCTTAATTTGAAAAAGTAGCAACTGTAGTGCACAAAAAATAGGCTCCAATATTTACCTCTGAGATGTAGTGGAGTAGTAAGTAGTATAAAGTGTGTGTGTGTGTGTGTGTGTGTGTGTGTGTGTGTGTGTGTGTTATCAGCATTGTCCAGCCTCTCTGCCTTTTTCCTGCCAAACATCCGTTTCCTTGGCAACCCAGACGGGAAGCAGGAAGTGTGAGTCACAGGAAGTACTTCTAATCTCAAGTTTTTTTTTTTACATTTTTTAAAATTGTTTTCTTGTTTCCAACATGTCCTCCTGCTGTCTGCGTTGCCATGGAAACACCCTGATTTCCACAGACCCCCACACACACCAGCTGGCTAGCATGCTGTAAGCTATTTGAGGCTACCAGTTGGCTACTGACTGACTAAACAGGAAGCTAACTGCCCTCTGCTAACGGGCTACCAAAGGTCAACTGCTGGTTCCTCGCAGGCTGCCAAACTTATGCTGCTAACGGAGTGACAGTTAGCTGAAAGCTGTCTGCTAACAGGCTGCTAATAGCTAACAGTGCTAACATGACAGATGGTTGACAAATATGGCTAAATGCTGTTAAAGAGGGTTGCACGGCTCATAATTATGCTGCGTTATTGTGATGCCGGAAGGTCGTAGTTTCCAAGTTGGGAAGTCGTTCGTCCGACTTTGTTGTGTTCGTGTGCTTTAAGGGTCGTAAAATGGAAACAACGTGAAAGCTACAAAGAAGTTGGGTTGCATTTTAATGCCAAGAGTGTTTAAATAAGAGGCTTATAGCTGTTTGCATTTTATTTATATTTTTATGTTTATTTAATTTTTTATGTTATATTTTTATAAGTATTCTAGGTAACTTTTCCAGAACAGCAGTTAACATTAACACCATATTACACTTTACACAAGATCAAAAATTTTCATTTAATATGTTCTTACCATTGACCAAACATCGACTTTTGCCCACCATGTTTATGCATTTATGACATCTAATTTGGAACTCATGTTATAAAATAATTCAATAATCAATGTCAGTACACCCAATAAATAGTATAAATACACAATGTCGACACATTTTAAGGTGTAGGATCCAATAAAACATTGATTAGTAAATTCATGATAGCCAGCTTTATGCTTTATTTCTGGTAATTTTTCAGTAAATCTATGGTAAAATTTCTGGCAGATGTTCAGTAGACTTTTGGTAAATTTTTAAATATTTTGTGGGAAATTTTAGTAAAATTCTGGCAAATGTTCAGTAGACTTTTGGTAAATTTTAAAAATATTTTCTGGTAAATTTTTAGTAAATTTCTGGTAAAATTCTGGCAAATGTTCAGTAGAGTTTTGGCGTATTTTCAATAAATATTTGGTAAATGTTTCAGAAAATTTCCGACAAATAACCCATAGATTTCTCAACGGAGAGCAGAAGGCTTTTATTTACACCTCAGAAAACTGTTACCAATACTTTTAAATACACAATGTCGACAAATTTTAAGGTGTACGATCCTATAAAACATTGATTAGTAGATTCATGATAGCCAGCTTTGTGAATTATTCTAAGAGCTCTTTTCTCAAGTTTAATTATAGGTCTATATTCGTGTTATATTTCCCCAAATTTCAGCACAGTGAGACATATGTTGCGTCACAAGTGATACATACAGACATTTCTGAAAGACCCACCATTGGTTTTCTGTTTTTTTGGGCTCCTTTGAGAATAGAAACAGAAAGATGGATCAATATTTAGAACTTTACATAATACTACCAGTTAGAAACATGGTTTACGTCTCTCTGTTGGCCTTGTTGCCATGCTAACAGCTTCATATTGTGTAACTGACTGAACCTGAAATGGCCTCCACAAAATGCAACTGTGTCTGACCCAATTCTGGTTTAAAACTGCAAGACAGCTCTCTCCGTCGTCTCCGTGCACCCTCGACTTCTCTTCTGACATGTTTTTTTTTCCTCTCCCCCTCCTCCCTCTCCTTCGTATCCTGGCCTCCCCTTCTCCTTTACCTCCCACCCACGTCCTCCCCATCTTCCTCTTGCTCTTCCTCCCTCTTTTCCTCCCTTTCTACAGGATGGGCAGGGCAGCTCCCAGAATACAATCTGAAACTCCGAGACCTCTGCTGCAGGATTACTACACATTAACTGCAGTCATACTACAGTAACGACTCCAACATTTACTACAAAACTACTTCACCTGCCGCGGATTCAAGTACGAGAGAAACCACAGCATCTTTGGAAACTACTTTATCTGCTACAGAAAGTACTCACTCTACTACTAATACAAGTACTCGCAGGATTACAACAATCCACCAAAGGTCCAACCAATCAAAACCCAACCAGAGACACAAGAACCTGGCACCTCAGGCTGGACCAGAACCAGAAGCCAAACCAGTACCGGACCAGTAAGCCAGTCAGACTCTGTTGAGTGGATCACACCAGGCCAGGACAGACCAGAAGAGACCAGTAGAAATCAGTAAAGGCCATTGGAAAAGTTTGATGGGACTGCTGACGATAGGTGAGTTTGAATTATCTTTATTACTGGAAGTGTCGGGATTACTGGGACTAAACTGGCTTGGATTTAGAACCAGTCAAATGAAATAGGACGCATAAGGATAGTGGTGACCATAAAATTACACATTTTAGAGCACAAATACCAAGAATATTTTTTGATTTGTTTGAACAGGATTCATTTCCTGATTTATTTGTCAGCGTATGCTCGATCTCAGTCCTGATTGGTTCACACAGCCTGCTGTACATCATCAGATTTGTGAACACACACCTACATTTTTGAGGAGGTCATAAGTATGGTTGCAAAGGGTTGGTAGTTCTGGTAAATTTTCAGTAAATATTTGGTAATTTTTCACTAAATTAAGTACATTTTTTGGTAAGTTTTCAGTAAATTTCTGGTACATTTTCTAGTAAATTTCTGGTTTATGTTTTATTACATTTTTGGTAAATGATCAATAGATTTCTTGTAAATTTTCACTAAGTTTCTGGTTAATTTTTGATAGATCTCGGGTTGATGTTCAGTAGATTTTTGGTACATTTTCAGTAAATTTCTGGTAAATTATTGATACATTTCTGGTGAATTTTCAGTAGATTTTTGGTAAATTTGTAGTAAATTACAAATTTTAAATATTAAGTAAATATATACTATACTTTTGGTAAATTGTATACTTTTGGTAAAGGTCTGGTAAAGTTTTTTTGGTAAATGATAAATATATTTCTGGTAAATTATATTAATATATTTATGATGATCAGTAGATTTTTGGTAAGTTTTAAGTACTTTCTTGGAATATCTGTAGTCAATTTCTGGTAGAATTTTTAGTAAATATCTGGTAAATCTTTAGTAAATTTCTGGCAGATGTGATGTAGATTTTTGGTATATTTTCAGTAAATTTCTGGTATTTTTTTAGTAAGTTCCTGGTAAATTTTTGATAAATTTCTGTTAGATGTTCAGTGGATTTTTGGTTAATTTTAAGTACTTTTCTGGTGAATTTGTAGTAAATTTGTAGTGGAAAATATTAATTTTATTTCTGGTATATTTTCAGTAAATATTTCATATGTTTTTAGCACATCTTTCAAGAATAAACTTAAAGTTCAGGGAAAATTCACATAAAATCTGACATACAGGGAGTCCATTGAGAGAAAGGCTTAGAAGAGTATTATTTTTGGGAGAGTTATTATTATTTTTTAGAGTGGAGTCAGGGAACTTTTTAGTTTCAATGGACTCATTGACTCAATGAAACTGCAGATTTTTAAAAATTTCTATTAGAAGAGTTTACAGTTACATCTGCTCATGGCAGTAAACGGTTTGTTTTCTATCTGCATGTTACGTAATTACAGCTAAAGCCCCATGATTAACGTTTTATTCCTGTTAACTCCCGTGGGAAGTTTCCACCTTGAATATTCTCTAAATTATGCAGCCCTACTAAAAAGGTCCGACAACAGCAGCAGATATTGGCACTTTGAGCCATTGTGGTCTATATATCATGGAAAACTGGACTGTGTAAAGTGTCCGCTGTGGCATTGTCTGTCTGGGATGAAAAAATATTGTCTGAACATGCGTTTCGAACGTTCACTCATACAACTTGTGTTACATCATATTGTTATAAAACACAAACACACTCTGATCAGTCAACATGATTGTTATGACAATAACATGACCAGCTGATCCCAGAGCTGTGTGGGAGAACTGATCTAATACCAGCCGATGTTTGCCAATGTTTACTCGACGTCTACTGACTGTTGGAGAAGAAAGTCAGTCTTTCACTTCGCTGTGCGTTACATAATAAAACTGATCACACTCTCACTTCCTGTGAGACAAAATATCATAGTCAGAGGACTTGTAGAAACACCTCAAAATCAAAATTATCCTTGTGAAGCACTTTTCAATGTCTGTTTTAAAAAGTGCTATAAAAGCTGCTGGGAGAGGGCGTATTTTCAAATTCTGCTGTTAATTAATTAATTTATTTTTGCCTTTTTCACATTTCTGCCTACCCCCGCTTTAATGGGCTAAAACAGCCCCAAAAAATGCGGTGTCAGCCTTTTTATCTTCCACATCATCACACTGAACTCGTCCCTGTTTACATTCACGGCCTAAATTTAAGACCAGGTTCATAGGGTTCCTCCACCTCTTCATCTCCACACTAAAGCAAGCAGAACTTTATTTATAAAGCACATTTCATTCCAGCTGGAAGCACAAAGTGGGAGATCCAATTTGGAAACACAAAATACAGCCGTCAAATGACCATAAAAGCAAAAAAATCAAATCCATTAAAAATAAAAATTAAACACTCACAAAAAATTAACATTAACATGAAGAATAAACCACTCAAAAATGCAAAGACATGAGTCAGAACTGATAAACAAAAGTTAAAATTAAATTAAATAATAATACTAAAAGTAGACTTTTAAAAGAGCACAATACATGTGAATTAAATCAATAAAATAACAAAAAAATAGAATGAAATAAAATGGATGGACCAATAAAAGATGATAACAGGAATATAACCAACAAAATAAGATAAAAGAGTAGATAAACCAATAAAAGATAAAACACACCTAAGGTAAAACCAATAAAATTGAATAAAATAAAATAAAATTGTTGATTACTGGAATGTGCAGCTAAAATGGGAATGTCATTTACTGAGTTTCAGGCACGTTTAAGGTCTTTGAGGTGTTTTTATATTTCAGCCTTTAAAGAGCAAATTACTCCTCGCTGACAAATACAAACACAGAAACCTTGATTCATTTTATCTGGTTTGAAGACGTGAATAAGCTTTTCTGGCCTTCGTTGGAACGTGATTAAATAACTCGTACATCTTGGACACAAAGTGAAAGTACTCCGTGTACGCAGAGAGGACGAATCAGCTGCTGCTGATCCCCTGAATGTTGAGGTGTACGCCTGTTGAATACTTCAGGCCCATTTGGTGAGGTACTTGTATACCTACGGATAAATTAATAGGCCGGTCTTGTTTTTTTGGAAATCATATTCCAGACACTTACTTGCCACTATCAGACTCCTTCCAGTCCTCTTCCTCCTGCTCCCTGAGGACATTTCTGTCACTTTTTGTGTCCGTGAAGCTCTTTCTGGATGTGAAGCTGATTTTTCATCCCGATCACGTCGCGTGCACAAAGGCTGTGATCATTGTCAGCTGGTAACACAGACGCTCTTCTCACTGTAGAGGAACACTGAGTGTCTGAATTATGCAAGAGGACGAGCGGCAGGACGTCTTCTGCACCTTTTATCACTTAAACTTACTTAGGGTTGCAAATTGTAAGCACTTTCCTTCATCAGTTAATCGGTAAAATTAATTATCTATCATCACGTGAAAAAAAAAGCCCATAAAAACTTTGCTTATATCAAACAATGCCATTTTTTGTTCTTAGTCAAAGCCCACAGCAACTTATTGCATTTATTTCATTTCATAGTTTAACAATTAGCCAATTAAATTTCACATATTCAATTAAATTCTTAATGACTGATTGATTGTTATCATTCCTAATTTAAACCAAACAAAAACAAAAATTATGGTAAAAAAAAATTAGGAAATTATGTTACAAAATTATTAGAATTTTGAAAATAAAAAAATATGTTTGTATATATTAAATGGTCAATATTGTGGTTTTTTTTGGTGATTGGTAAATTGAATTCTTTTAATTGCTGATGTAGAAAATATTTTATACCAATTTTTACTCTTTGAAACCCTAGCAAACCTTAGCTTGGCTTGATTTTGGTCAAAAACATGGAAAGACGGCAATGACCCAAAAATTTGCAAGAAATTAAAAGGAAAGAAATTTCCTAAAAAGGTTTTGAAAAAAATAGAGTAAAAAAACAAAAAATGCTTAAAAATTATAATAATTTTGTAACATAATTTCAAATTTTTCATTATGATATTTTTTATATAGTTTTTTCCCAGACATTTTATTGTAGCTTTTTAAAAACAATTTCATAAAAAGTCTAATTTCTTGAACATATCTTACCGGATTGCCTTTTTTTTTTTTTAAACCTTTTTTGGAAATCGCACCATTTTGTTCGGTGTTCAAAGGTTTAAATACTAGCAAAAATCTGCTGAAAACAGCACGAAAAAGTTAAGGGTTAAATACATTTAGTACTAACTCAGCCCCTTCTGTCTTTATTTAATTTTCATATATCAGGAACTCTAGTTGTTGCAGATCAAATCTTAAACGTCAGTAAATCCTTGACACCAGGACTTTTTTTGGATCAGATGTTTGAATTGTAACCAGTTCAAACTGAATCAAAGACGATTGAAAGCTAAAACAGTTTCCCATCAGGAGTCACGGTCGGCCTCTCGGAGCCGTGTGGGCAAACAAACCGCAGCAGTTCGAGTCTTATTTCCGGATGATCGTAGCTGCTGTTGTTCAGGCTGTGTGGGAGGACAGCGGCTCTGCTCGGGACAAAAACGGGAAATGATCAAAACGGTGACCCCGAGTTATTTCAGGATGAAGCCTCCCGTCGGTCGAATCAAGCAAGAATTTCACCTCTCAACAAGACAATGATGTGGAGCCGAAATCGGGGCCCGAACATCCTGGATCTGATGGGTCCTGAAGGAAACCTGAGGACGGTCCTGAGGAGACGTTACATAACTGAGCTCTGTGCAGAGAACAATAGAGGAAAACAACCACTGCGAGCAACACAAAAGCTGCTTCTGCCCCCACTGAGTGTTACCTGAAGGACCCATTCACATTTACAACAGCGGGCATAAAGATAACCAGAGACCGAGCGTTTTCCATCATACAAATATGATCGGAAACAGCAAAAGTGCTCTGTTTACTGAGGCGTGAAAGTAGCGTTCTCGGAAAGAGTGGGAATTATCAGACAAACAAAAGGAGGCTGAATAAAAGGAAGAGGGAAAATGGAAGAAGAGAATACCAAGAAAAGGATGGACCCAAAAAAAAGAGAGATTTTGGCATCCTGGGGCCATATTCATAAAGCCTCCAAGTGACGAAATTCTTAGAAAATTCGCATAATTTTGACGCTTTCCAAGAGTTTTACCTCAAAGTTAAGACTAGATAGATCCTGGCAAAGATAAAAGTTAAGTAGCCTTGCTTTTATAGTAAGTTACTGTATCATTTTTACAGTATGTTATTGCAAAATATTATAGTTTATACTTTAAAATCCTAGTAAGTAAGTAATTAGTGCACAAAGATACTGTCATTATTTCCAGGATTTTGTAGGATGTAACTATAGTATTTCACAATAAAATAAAATAAATGATACAATGATAGATACAAAGATAATGTGATTATTTTCAGGATTTTACAGGATCTCACTGTAATATTTCACATACAATTATATCGATACAAAGATACTGTGATTACACGCAGGATTTTACAGGATGTAACTTTGACATTTCACAGTAAATTATGGTAAAAAAATTGATACAGTGATATAGATACAAAGATACTGTGATTATTTCTGGGATTTTATACAATGTAACTTTAGTATTTGACAATAAATTCCAGTGATATAGATAAAGAGATACTGTGATTATTCTTGGGATTTTACAGGATGTAACTTAAGTATTCCACAATAAATTACGTAAAGAAAATATACAGTGATATAGATACAAAGATGCCATAATTGAAATTAAAGAATGAAAGTGTAATATTTTATAATACGTCACTTTAAATATGATACAATGATATAAATACAGTGTAAGATACTTGAATATACATTTACAATAAATTACTAGTGGTTGCATTACTTTCACAGTAAATTACTATATAATTTTTACAGTGATTTATTGTCAAATATTACTGTAACATCCTGTAAAATTCTGGAAATAGTTAACAGTGTAGCAGGAACCCAAAATACAAGTGTGATCCTGAAAATGAGCAGAAAAGGTCCTTTTTTAATGAAATCATTGTTTTTTTTTCAGACTGAAGCTGTGATATCTTTGCTCAGTAATCGACTGTGAATGTTGGGAGTTATCGTTTTGAAATGTGTAATCGAGCTCTTTCACAACAGCGTTTGTCACAGATTCAGTATTTGAACAGCTGTCTGAGCGTTGGCTCGCCTTTTATCTTTACCTTCATTTTGAAGGTTATTCCATCAAATGGATTTAATGAGCTTTTATTCTGAGCTCTGGTGAACAAAAAGGCCAAAAACTGGTTTTCAGTTTGCATGTTTTTTTTTTCCAACATAATTTTTCCAAAATAAGAGTTTCTCAGTTTTAAACCTCAGAGGAGAAACTCTCGACAGCTCCAGGGTCGATCAAAAGTGCTTCGTGGGTTTTGCAGTGTTTGTCGGCTCGTTGAGTTGACTCAGAGGGAGATTTCGGGGGGTTGAACCTGCTCATCAGATTCACCCTGCCACAGAAAACATTATCATCATTCGGTGATGAATTTCAGTAACTGTGGAGTTCAGTGTTTCTCTGCCGACTATCTTCCCCCTCAGAGAAGAAGAAGTTTTATTTTAAATGGCAGGAAGGTGATTCAGAGCCTCTGATTGGTGGATCTGAAGTGTTTTCTGAAGTGGAGAGACACAATTGAAGGCTGGAAAATCAAATCCTACAAATCAGGAGGCAGAAAGTGGACAGAAACGAGTCACTGGGACGTTAATACCGCAGATACGGTTTAGCAGGATTACATAAGCGGCTAATCTGTTGTTTGGGCTCCGTGTTTGCTGTTCTGTCAAAACAGGGAGTTCATCAACACCCAGAGAACAAATGTAGTGAACTGTCGTGATAACGCGACGACGGGCTTCGGCTCACAGCTTTTGTCTCTGTTACACAACATGAACAAAAGCAAAGAACTGATAGAGACTGTGTCCTTCCTGCCAGTCGTCCACCGAGGGACAGCACGCATCGTTTTATGGCTTTATTAGATGCTGTTGATCTGTTAAAGAAGAAAAAACTGGAGATGTTTGCAGTTCACGGTCAACATTAATCACTCTGCCCAAAGTGGTTGCCCAAAGTTTAACATCGTAAACTTGAAAAGTTTGCCGCCACAAAGCCTGATTGGTCCATTCAGTAAAAATGCTCCTTCTTATGTTTGAACGGTCCGTGATGCTTTTAGGTTGTTGAAACAGGGACTCGCTTTGCTTTGGGGGCCACTTTTGCAAAATGACAAGAGCCAAAGGGCCTGTTGCAGCGGCCTCAGACATGTCTGTAGGGTTTTAGGAGATGTTTTTAGGATTTTAGGACATTTCAAGGAATTTAGGACTTTTCTATGTTTTTTGGCTTTTATTGCGTTTAATGGACAGGACAGTTTGAGCGTTAAAGGGCCGAGGGGCTGACGCTGGAATCAAACCCGCGGCTGCTGTGGCGAGGACACAACTTGCGTATGTGGGATCCCGCTCTATCCACTGATCCACCAGGTACCGTCATATCTATGTTTTTAGGATGTTTCTTGGATTTTAGGATGATACTAGGATGTCAGGACTTTTCTAGGATTTCAGGACATATCTAGGATTTTTGAATGTTTCTAGAATTTTAGGACATTTTAAGGCTTTTAGGAACTTACATAGGACCTCTGCTCCTGGTTACAATGAAGGAATTGTAACCAGGAGCTCACACTTGACGCAGTCTCATTGCTAGATGCCACTAAATCCTACACACTGCTCCTTTTAATACATTTACTATTTCCTAAAATATGTTTTGTTGCTTCCCCGCCCACAGCAGAGCATTGCACAGCTTCTGTGTCGATACTTCTGTCTGCTTCTCCAAACTGGGGGCATATTGACTGACATCTACTTTATTTAATACACAGACTATGGATAATTATCTCAATAATTACCTCATAAAACCCCACTTTAAAACATCCCAACTGTCCCTTTGAGCCTGTAATGAGACATTGTGCGACTAAACACAGATTTAAAAACCAGAGAGAAACATTCCCTGTTTACATCCCAAAGGTGAATGTTTGCAGTTGGCCTGTCCATGACCTCCACCCAGTGCATGCTGGGATACTCTGCATCCCGCTGTGACCCTGAATGGCAGCATGTGGTGGAGGAAAAGGGATGAATGGGTCTGTAATTCCTTTAAAATCTGGTCCTCTGGCATTTCAAAGATTGCCACGCCGTCGTGTGTGCCGAGGATTCCTCCGCAGGGTGAGATGTTAGCGTTAAATATCGCTGCAATTACCGGGCTTTTACTGTAGTAAATGAAAGGAAGTGATTCATGTCAGTGAGCTGCTTCTCTCGTGTGTCCTGCCAGCTCCGTTTCATTACAGTCACTTCATTTAAGCCTGCTGCAAAAAAATCAACTTGCCGGGACTCAAAATGTGTTTTGGATATTGACTTTCATGGCGAATTGAATTATCGTTGAGGGTTAAACGCAGCTGAGATCAGGGACTGTTTTGAAAACTCTCTCTGCTGGTGCCTTCAAGGACACTCAGACATCTGAGGCTCGAGAGGCGACCGCTCAGCAGGAACATTTAAATGCAAAAAAAACATCAAATTCACACGATCCTCTACACGTGTTCGCTTCTCGTTTGGCTCAAAGCTCACTGGAAATATGACAGAAAGACATTAAAAAAAAAACTACATTTAGAGTGTTTGAATGGATCCAAGCAGGACGTACGTATTTCCTGTACTCCACTGATTTTACAGGTGCTGTTTCTAAGTGTCTCCAGATGTTGAAAACAGGCGAGAGCACAGGCAGCCTCCGAGGCAGCCACCGTCCCCGAGTCGTGTCCTGCCATGCAGAGAGGTCACCTGTTGACCTGTGCTCTCACCTGTTTTACAGTTTGCTGGCAATATGTTTATTTCTTTAAAATAATTTCCCCTTTCTCATAACAATACGACTTTATTCTCATAAAATTACAACTTTTTTTCTCCTAAAATTATTAGTTCATTGGCATAAAATAACAACTTAATTCTCATAAAGTGGACTTTTTCTCGTAAAAATACGACTTTTTTTCTCATAAAATTCAGATTTTATTCTCATAAAATTACAAGTTTTTCTCATAAAACTACAAATTTATTCTTAGAATAATAATAATAGTTATAATAATAATACATTTTATTTATGGGGGCCTTTCAGGCCACTCAAGGTCACCTTACAGAAACAGTAACAATAAAACGACATAATATCAGACGTTTGCTAACATGTGGCTAAATCAGACTGTTTGTACAGCAGACACACTCGTTTTTGTTCGTCTTTGAAAAAGGAATTGAGACTAGCAATTGACGTGATCATTAGCCAGATCAGGTCACGCTAACAGGAGAGAGTTTTGTAGAAAATTAAACACGTTGAATCACATCAGAAGTTGGACGATTCGGGGCGATGATGTTTAAGTCATGCGATGGTGTAGTTGGTTTAGAGCCTAACAATCGCTTTTTGCGTCTTGCAATTTCATTTACGCTTCGAAACACACAAAAGTGGTCATCTGTGAAGATTATCACGCTGAACAAAACATTTAAGTATCATAAACTTGTGTTCGTCACAGAGCTTATTTCTGGCGATAATCGAAAATCCTGTAAGGTTTTTGGCGAGGGAACCAGTGCGATGCCTACAACGATACGTCATCCCTTCACACTCTTTAGACGCAGCTGACTATCCTCGTAACAATTTGGCCACAATTTACAAATACTTTTGATTTTCCTCAATCACATAATAATTAGAGCTCCGAACTCCCGGGTGTTTGCTTTCGCTGAAGGCGCTGTGCACACGCACGTGCACGTGATACCACCTCCGCTTCATTTTGGGCCAGGAGAAACCCTGTCTGAAGCCCGCTGCTGCTCGTCTCTGCTGCAGGCTCAGGGATACAAAACACAGCACACCTGAGTCTCTGACTGAGCTGTCAGGTTGAGCTGTATTGTGGGTAATGTAGGCAGCAGAGTGTTTGAGGAGTCTAATGGTAAACCTAGCGCCACCATGAGGTCGATATCATTGTTTCATGTTATTGCTTCCTTATAGACAGATTTGACTTCATTTTTATTTTTGGATGTTCATCTGAACAGCTTTACACTCACTAAAAGACTCTCTTTACTAACATTTGATTAGATGTAATAACTTGTAATAAAGTGTTTTCTTTCATAATTTGTCCCAAAATTAATGTTTCTTTGCAAGAAACTTCTTGGAAATTATTCAGAAATTATAAACATTAAATAAACAGCCACCAACTCTAACTTAAACAGCAGAGAAACATTTTTGTTTTTGGATGAATTTTAATGTGTTTTATCCTCAGTTAAAGCTCACAGTAACATATTGCGTATATTTGGACAGTATTTCATGGCCTATCGATTAATCGATTAAATTACACGTTCGATTAAATTCTTAACGACCAATTAATTAATCATTGATTAATTGTTATGCGCTATGCACAATATATGTATATATATATATTTGCAAAGACTGGGATATATTTCATGATATTGAGATTTTTTTAGATAATTGAAAGAGAGTATCAGCAAAAAACTCTACTTTAAATATTTTTTAAATTGGTGCCGGTTATATTCAGTTTAATGTTCCATTTTTTTGTATTTTTGAGCAGTATACTGAAAAGAGCGGAAAACACAGTACACTTTATCATCTGTTTATTCATTGCAAGTAATATCTTTATAGCAATATTCATTATCACATATTTTTCTGATTTCGTGTCTTATTGATGACATATTTTGGCCGCAGCGACAAACACAACACAATATTTGAAGTGAAAAAGCCAAAACATGCAAAAAACAAACAGCCTTTAAACACTAGTGGATCAGTGCAGCTGAGCTCTGCACACATGTAAGATGCCTGCATCATCAATCAGTTCAGTATTGATCCGATATTAGAAATCTATCACAAGATGGGTGGCTTTTTGAGAATTTGTTTAATTTTAACCCAGATTCCCCTCATCGCGAGCGGAGATAATAAGGACAAGACAGAGACACAGAGAGAGTCAGCAGGTAGGATGGTAGTTTTAAACGGCATCTGCGAAAAATTGTTCAACTGCGTTGCCATAGCAACAGCGAGCATGTAGATCAGGGGGCTTTTTTTAACATGCACACACACACACACACACACACACACACACACACACACACACAGTGACACTGTGAGGTTATCACAGGATTCCCTGCTATTCCAGTTTCTATGACAACTCACAACTCGTCCTCTCTCTCTCTCCGTCTCTCTCCGTCTCCGTCTTTCATCTTCAGCTGTGTATATATATATATATATATATATATATATATATATATATATATATATATATATATAATGGAAGCAGCCATTAAGTTCTGACTTCGGCTCCATCTCAAAAGCATGAATGATAATAAAGTGTTAATTAGCACCAATGATGATTAATACATACGATAATTAAAACATCAAAATGTCTCCTGTTGATTAGAAAATAATATCAGCAGCAGCAGCAGAGGTTGTTGGTGGGAGACTGTGCAAACATTATCAGGGGTTGGCTCAACTTTTTTTTTTTTTTTTTAATTTTAAGCAAGACCCAGCTCTCTCTCCATCGTTTTAAAAATCAGCTATAATCAATATTTTTATATCAACACTAATCTGAAAGGTGGTGCTCGTACTGATACAGAGAATTATCACCTTCAGCTGTTTGGTGTTGAGTTTTTGGGTCGTGACAGCTGTTTAAACCTTTAACACCTGAGCCATATTCTGGATTTCTTTTTTTTTTTTTTTTTAAACGTGAAGAAGACATTGAGCAATTTGACAAGATATTACGCCCAACTTAGCTAGAAATTTTTACAAAAAAAAATGGTAATAATAGGATAATAATGATTATAAAAATTAAAAAACAGGAAAATTACCTTAAAAAATAGAAGAAAAACAAAGAAACAAAAAAATGGAAGAAAAGTAGGGAATGACCCCAAAATTATATATATATATATATATATGAAAAATTAAGACAGTCCATAAACTTGTTGGAAAACTGTTGTCTCAACTGTTCTGCAGAACAATCAGACTTTTTTCTGAGCTATGTGAGTCTGTGTGCGCGCTCAGGGTGAAAAACAGGATGTGATGTAACATCCTGCGGCCATTATTAGTGTTGGAGAAGGTGGAGGTCAGATCAGAGTCAGAGCGAGCAGACACGCTGAGTAAGATGTTGTCCCACAGTCGGAGAGAGACGACACAAAAATCACAAACATCATCTATTAACAGCAGTTGAAGGAGTATTCAGGTCCTTTACTGAAGTAAAAGTACTAACAACACTCTGAAAATACTCCAAACCTCACTCAAGTAAAAAGTCTAGGATTACAGGACATTTCAAGTATTTTAGGACGTTTCCTTGACTTTGGAACATTTCTTGGATCTTAGTTCGTGTCTAGGATTTTAGTACATTTCTAGGTTTGCAGGACAAGTCTAGGATTTAGGACATTTTTGGGACTTCAGGGACATTTGTAGGATATGAGGACGTTTTTTGGACTTTTTGATATTTCTATGATTTTAGCACATTTCTATGATTTTAGGACATGTCTCGAATTTTGGGACATTTATTAGATGTTAGCCCATGTCAAGGATTTAGTACATACCTGGAATTTTAGGATGTTTCTAAATTTAGTACATTTCTTGAACTGTATAACATGTCTAGAATTCAGGATGTTTCTAGGATTTTAGCACATTTTTTAGGTTTCCTGGACATTTCTAGGATTGTAGGATGTTTCTTTTATTTTACAATGTTTCTAGGATTTTAGGACATTAGGATCTTAGCTAGGAGGGGGTGTGGGGGGTCCTCCACTTTAACTTTTTTTATAAACAAGCTCTATTTTGATGCTATTTTATGCACTCTGGCACCTGTGTTCACTAAAAGTACAAAAACAATACCCAGTGTGAATCACTTTATTTTTATTGTGATTAAAAAATGATTGGGGGGCCAACCAGCATCATATCGGACGCCCATGTTTTGCCTGCGGGCCTTAAGTTGAGTATCACTGCTTTATGAAATGTGCTCTACTCCATCCCACCACTGTTGATGACTCTCTCACGGCTGTGTCACTTTTTGGTGAACACCTAAATGGAAAGCAGCCATTACTGCTGTTATTACTTACACCTTTGGAAATGCAAAATGTCTGCGGTGAGAAGTGTCTGTGGGAGGCTGTCAGATTCATGCTAATGTCTCTCTGACAGAAAGTACCACTCATATCCAGCTGCTCGTGTCATTAAAATGCAAGATACCTCTTAATTCAACACACAAAACTTGTGATGTAACTCTTTCAAGTCGGTGTATTTTCACTCAGTCGTGGCGTCATGTTAACATCAGGGTTTCCCGCCACAATTTCACGGACAAAATATCAAAACTCTTTCATGACTTCATAAAATTTCCATTCATAACTTACACCACGAACAGAACTGTAATGTACTCCTCACTCCAAATGTTCATTTTATTATTATAGGCGGTTGTCAGCAGGTGTTGATCCAGGTGTAAAAGCTTTAGAGGTTATATATTAATATTATATTATATATATGAAAAGGGGCTAATGTTTAACCAGTTTCTCCCACATTTCTAGCTAATTGTGTCGGTTGCTGACCAGTTAACTCAAACAGCTTTAACCACCTAATGTTGAACATTTAATGCTGAGATACTCAACTTACAGCCTGCGAGCCAAAAATGGTGCCAGGTGGCCCCCAACCATTTTGATCTTCACTATAAAAACGAAATACTTCACACCGGTTTTTGTACTTTTAGTACACATAAGGTGCCAGAGTGCATAAAACAGCATCAAAATAGAGCTTGTTTATCAAAAAAGTGCCAGTGGAGGATCCCTGACCCCCGACAGAGGTCCGAGCTAAGACCCTATTTGTCCTAAAATCCTAGAATTGTCCTAAAGTCTTACAAATGTCCTAAAATCCTAG
The DNA here is from genome assembly GCF_008729295.1 of Plectropomus leopardus. NCBI lineage: Eukaryota > Metazoa > Chordata > Actinopteri > Perciformes > Serranidae > Plectropomus > Plectropomus leopardus. Next base: position 2,650,387 of record NC_056484.1, read on the forward strand.
AAACACTGTAAAATAAAAGAAACATACTACAATCCTAGAAATGTCCTAAAGTCCTAGAAATTTCCCAAAATTTTAGAACGTCCTAAAATCCTAGAAATGTCATATATCCTAGAAATATCCTTAAATCATAGAAATATTTCAAAATTCTTGAATTGTCCTAAAATCTAAAAACGACCTAGCGTCTTGTCCTAAATCCCAGAAAAGTCTTAAAATCCTAGTCTTGGAATCTTAAAAAACGTCCTAAAATAAAATCTGAGAAATGTCCTACAATCCTAGGAACATGTATGGGGCTGCTGTTTCGGGCCCCTGGCCTCCTGTCATTTTGCAAAAGTGGCCCCCAAGCAAAACAAGTTGAGTGTCCCTGAGTTAAAGGGTTAAAGGCAAGACAACTCTGTCCCCTTATCCCACAGACTGCATAATATACCGAACAACAGGGGTCGCGTCGTTCCCGCCACAGAGTAAAACGGATGTTTGATGTTTCGCAAACTTTTATTTTTGTGTTTTTAAAGGACTAAAAATAAAAAAGACGCCACCCTCTGAGTGTTTCTTTGACTGCAGCCCCGTTTAGCATGATTGTAAACATCCGCTCTGTTTCGAACACTTGAATTAAAACAGCTTTAATCACCTGAATGTTTAATGAAATAAAGTTTTTATAATTATTTTTGTTTCTGCCACCTTTACTGCACACTGTGATCACAACTATCTGTGTGTGTTTCAGCCACATGCCTCTGAGTCCGGCTGCTGACACCAAACATGATCGCCCGCGGCAACAGGCGGTTACTAACGGCAACCCGACAGGCTCTGCTGTTGCCAGGGACGACGACGCGGATGACACGCCCCCTGGAAACAGCATTGTCGTCCGCATTGGCATCCCGGACCTGCAGCAGACGGTAACACACACATATATACAGTGTATATGCAGTATATATATAACCATATATATACAGTATATATATAACCCCGAGTGGAGGTTATATAAAGGAAATGAATGAATCAGCACGACAAACCTGTGTGTCTGTCTGTCTGTGTCTGTCTCTTTCTCTGTCTGTCTGTTCCTCTGTCTCTGGCTCTCTCAGAAGTGTTTGCGGTTGGACCCAGAGTTACCAGTTTGGACCAGTAAGCAGAGGGTTCTGGTGACGTTGACTCAGTCTCTGTCGGATGTTTTGAACTATGGTCTCTTCCAGCCGGCGTTCAACGGCCGAGCCGGAAAGTTTCTGGACGAGGAGCGCTGCTGAAGGAGTATCCCCTCCCTCCCATCACGCCAATCCCATACCTGGAGGTAGACTTTTTATTTATTTTATTCATTTATATTTTATTTTTATTTATGTATTTATTCATTTATTTATTTTATTTCCATTTTTAAAAAATTATTTATTTTTTATTTTTATTTATGTATATATTTATTCATTCATTTTTATTTATTTAATTTTTAAAAAATCTGTTTTTATTTTTGTCAACAAATCCCACGAAAAAAATTGAAAGCAACTACTGAAGGTGTAAATCTTTTTTTTTTTTTTTTTTTTTAACGTCAAAAAGATTGAATACTCTGTAAGTTTATCTGTCTGTCAGAACCAGACCTGCATCTTATTTATTTTATTTTATTTTTGTGAGTGCAAAGGGGCTGTAAAAGACATAAATCTGTAACACTTTGAAACTTGGATCAACATCGCTTTTCTTGTGCTGATTTCAGAAGCTTTTCACAAGTATTTAAACCTTTGAACTCTGAGCAGGTTGGCCTCATTTCTATCAAAAACACTGAAGGCAATTAGAGTCCTGAAAGATATATTTTTTATTTCTTATAATTATTCAATTAAAATGATCTTGCAGAATTTTTTTTTAACTTTCTTAACGTCATTCTCATTACTTTTTTTTAACTTTTCTTTTTTTCTCAATTTCAGGTAATTTTTTTGTTACTTTTTACTAATTACTTATTTCAGGGTCATTTCTTTTTAAGTTGCTCATTGACTTTTTTTTTTCGATGTTTTTGAAAGAAGTCAAGCCAATTTGCCCAAATTTCAAAGGGTTAAAAACACAAATAAATTAATATTAATATATTAATGTCACTTAGTGCAACAGTGTGACTTGTTGATGTGGTTAAACAGCAGTGGTGCAGAGGGAAACATAATGTCAGACTGTAGACACACACACACACACACACACACTCACACTCACACACACACACACACTCTCTCTCAGTACTTGTTAGAGATGCAGTCACTGTTGGTTTTGTGTTTTCGTGGGATTTAAGGTGACAGATTCTGCGTTTGGCAACTTGTTTGTTTATGTAATAATCTTTTGCAAAAAGTAGCGGTAACCTTTCATGTCTCACTAACAGTTTCGTTATAAGAGGAGAGTTTACACGCAGAGCTACGTGGATGACAAACAGCTGGCCAAGCTGCACACCAAGGTACACACACACACACACACACACACACACACACACACACACACACACACACACACACACACAGATGCATATATGCATAAAATTAGTCTGATGAATCACTTTAAGTGCAGCTGTAGACATAAATGTTGTGTTTTAAGTAGGTCTGGACGATACAACTCCTTTCAGTGCATAATCATCACGAACATACAAACCCACCACACATAATTATATTCTAAATACTCTTTTCCGCCTGCGCTGACTTCTCCACTTAACGGATTCTTTTGGAGAGTTTATGCAGTTTTACCATCACGTAAATTCATAATTTAGGTTTTGTTTTTCAGGCAAACCTGAAGCGTTTCATGGAACATGTCCATCAGAAGAATGTGGAGAAGGTTTCCAAATGGTTGGAAAAGGCCTGGACCCCAACTTCCACGACTCCGACACCGGGGGTGAGTACTAATACACACAGAGTACAATGAAAATATTCACACAACGCTCGAATAGGAGATTTATGTGAACTTCAGGGTTTAATATGAGGAGCAAACCTCTGTTGGCAATGTCAAGATATATCTGAGTAATGGTGTCCTCAGCAAGAAGGTATCCTGTGTGTGTGTGTGTGTGTGTGTGTGTGTGTGTGTGTTGTAATTTGAGTTTCTCTGTTTTTTGGGGGGGTTTCATCCAAAAATTTGTAAAGAAAAAAACACTCCCAATTTTTTTTCTGATGATAAAAATTGACCAAAAAAAATTGACAATATAAACAATGATGACGACAATAATAATTTTTATTATTATTGTAATTATGAAAATAACAACAACAAAAACATGCCTGAGGGTTTGGAAGACAGGTTTTCTTTGAAAATCCCCAAATCTAAAAAAAAATAATTTGACTAATTTGATAATAATAATAATAATTATAATAATAATAATAATAATAATAATAATAATAATAATAATAATAATAATAATAATAACCAAATTAAATATATATCTATGTTCATGGGTTTGGAGGGCATGTTTCCTTTAAAAATCACTAAAAAGATTTAAAGAAAAAAAACTTGAATGGAAAAGATAAAATTTTATGGAAAAAACAAACAAAAAAAGCCAACATTTTTAAAAAGAAAACATGTCTCCTAAATCCACGGGTCCTCCAGTTTGGATAGCATGTTCTGTTTAAAAAAGTGGCAGTAAAATAAAAATATAAAACACAGTCATTTAGAGTTGTTTGCCTCTCCCCATAAACCAAATTAAAAACACAAGTCCTTCTCCGGTGCTTAAATTTTTTGTTTTTTTGACATGCCTCCGCCTTTTTGCATCACCAGTTATATTCCCTTCTAATTCTGCTCTAAATTAATTTTTTTTTAATAATATCTATTTTAAAAAGCTATTATTTAGTAATGAAAAAATGAATAAGGAGTATCAATGGTCTTGAAAATGTTCCTCAAAATCACAGAAAATTCATGGATATTTATTGTCAAAAATGTGTATGAACCGTTTGGGTTTTTTCAGTTTCAGTTTATGTAAAAATTTTGTCTTAAGTTTAATTTAAGACCTCCACATGAACTCTCTTCAGTCCCACACAGTTATTTCCGCTGATGTGCTCTTATTTGTGGAATAATAATGACTCATCTGTTTCGTGTCTCAGAGTGTCCTCTGACTCTGGCCGTCCAGCTGGAGGAGAGCTGTGACCTGATTAAAGTCCTGCGCAGTGGAGGAGCTCACTTGGACTTCAGGACCAGAGACGGTATCACCGCCCTGCACCGGGCCGTCCTCTGCAGGAACAGCGCCTCTCTCACTGTAAGAAAGCACTCACCGCTGCTTTGATTTAAGACGCTTTTGGCTGAGTTTGACCCAGTGTTACCGTCAGTGGTGCAAAGAACATCTGATTTACTGCAACTATAAGTACAATTTTGATGTTTACTTAAGAATTTCTATTTTCTGCATCTTCATACGCCTAAATATTGTACCGCACTGCATTCATTAAAAAGCTTAAGTTACATTACAGATTCAGATTATTGATACAAAAAATAATCTTTCTAATAAATTATGTATTATCATAGATGAAACAACAGCCTTGTAGATCCTTAACTGACACTTTAAATTAAGTTTTAAGGCCTTTACACATCGGGGGTGGGACAAATAAATGACACGAAAATGAGAAATACTTCAGCGATGCACATTTGCAACAGTTTCAAAAGGTCTTCTGTTATCATGACGTGTTTGATACGTGATGGCTCCGAAAAATTTACCTTATTCTGGATTTTTTTTTTTTTTAAAGAAAAGCTTCACTTTTTTGTCTTGTTGTATTCTTGTTATGTGTGAACGTACTCTGACACAAACAACTGTAATATATGTTTGTGTCTGAATTAATATCACCAAGAAAACAAAACAATATAAACAAGTGTGTAAAAGCCTTTAATGTGGTTCAGTCTCTGTGTGCAATTTGTGGAAACTGAACATTTTTAATTTAAATGCTTTTTCAACACTGAGGGTTTAATATTTTGTATAATTTTAACCTTAATATTAACACATTTACTCAACGAATGTAATTAAAGTCCTCTTTGGTCTTTTGATTTTATTGTTTCTGGTCATCCTTAAATATAACATAGAGACATAACTTCAGTTCAGGTAAATGAAGTGAAGATGAAGTTAAGTTACGTTCAGTTCAGTAAAGATACGTTACAGTACGTTACGATACAATGCGATACCATACGATAAGTTAAGTTAAGTTAACTTAGGTTAGGTAAGGTTAGGTTAGTTTAGGTTAGGTTAGGTTAAGTTAAGTTTAGTTAACTTAGGTTATGTTAGGTTGAGTTAAGTTAAGTTAAGTCAACTAGGTTAGCTTAAGTTAAGTTAGGTTGGGTTAAGTTAAGTTAAGTTAAGTCAAAGTTAACTTATATTAAGTCACAGTTAAGTTCAGTTCAGTGGAAATAATATTTGATAAAATGTGTTTTTTCATAGTCTCCAGAGGGGCAATATAGGTATTGTAGCAGCACAAGGAAAAATATAAATGTGATAAATAAAGTTAAAAAAAATAAACAGAACGATATAAAATAAGAATAGAGCAAAAGGAAAACACTACAAAGACTCAAACTCAAATATAAATAGAAATATAAAAAGATTTTATATATAAAATCAAATTAACTACTGAACTGACTATTGTCCCGTCCTGTTGTGGTCCTCAGACTCTCCTGGACCTCGGAGCGTCTCCAGACTACAAGGACAGCAGAGGTCTGACGCCCCTCTATCACTCTGCCATGGTGGGCGGCGCCCCCTACTGCTGTGAGCTGCTGCTGCAGGACCACGCCACCATTGGTACGGAGGCTCACAGGGGTCAATCCGAGCTGTTGTTGTTGTTACTGTGTGATTAATTTTATCATTTGTTAATTTTGTTTGTGTCTTTTGTCAAAAAACAAAAAGCAAAACAAAAACACTTCACTGCTGAAAGATTTGTTGTTGTCATGGTTGCAGGGATGACTGACGAGAACGGGTGGCAGGAAATCCACCAGGTGACACACACACACACACACGCACACACACACACACACACACACACACGCACACACACACACACACACACACACACACACGCATGCATACTCAATCAGTTAAATCACTTGCCCTGTACAATTATGATTTTTCTGTGTGTGTTTTTGTGTGTGTGGGCGCATGTGTGTGTGTGTGAGTTCAGGCATGTCGCTATGGTAACGTGCAGCACTTGGAGCACCTGCTGTTCTATGGTGCTGACATGAGTTCCCAGAATGCATCTGGAAACACCGCACTGCACCTCTGTGCTCTCTACAACCAGGTAACACACACTGAGCACACAGAAAACACTCAAGTTTTCAACTGTTGTCATCATAAAAAAATATATCATTCAGTCTTGTTTTGTTAAACATTGTGTGTTTTTATTTTTAAAGTTAATGAAACAATTGTTGCTGGTTTTCCAGGACAGCTGTGCCAGAGTGTTGCTGTTTAGAGGAGCAAATAAAGACATCAAAAATTACAACAATCAGACTGCCTTTCAGGTAAAAAACAAAAGAAAAACGTACAATACGTATCCTGAAATATTATCATGTGTTAATAATTATACTAGTCGTAACAGGAGTATAAAACAGGTACCTTACGTATGCTGTGAATCGCTTTATTTTTATTGTGAATTATAAAAATTTTGGGGGTCCAGATTTGGCCTGTGGGCTGTGAGTTGACTATCACTGTTTTATATTGTTGATTATTTGATATTTGCACATTTTTCTCAGAGCCTTGACACGTTATCGTGAGTGTGCAAAAACCCAGCGAGCAGGCGAGTCCAGAAAGAAAACACTGATGAGCATTTGCAGTCATTTCACTGAATTTGTTGACATTTAGAATATAGAATAAAAGCCAGTCCGATGCTCCGGTGGTACAAACATAAAAGCCCAATGTGTCATCCGGCTGGTGTTGTTATGATTATAATGAACTCTCCTTGTGTGTGTAGGTGGCGATAATTGCTGGGAACTTTGAACTTGCAGAAATCATTAAGATCCACAAAACCTCTGACGTTGGTGAGTTGGCTGAGAGACTAAAAATGTTTAAATCGTGTGTCTGTGTGAACGGACACATGTTACAGTAGCATTTGAAGGTGACTGTGTGTGTGTGTTTGTGTTTTTGTGCGTATAAATGTGTATTTGTGCCCAAGTAGTTCCCTTCAGAGAAACTCCATCCTACACAAAACGCCGCAGAACCGGCGTGAGCAGGACGACGGCCGGAAATGGTCTGGCTTCTCCGCGCTCTCTGATTCGCTCAGCCAGCGACAACGCTTTGGAAAGCCCCGCCTCCTCTCCTGGCCCCTCCCTCCAAAGCCTGGAAACACACCATGACACGCACACACATTCGCTACGACGACACACACGCCGGCTCAGGTACAAACACACTAGGACACGTTAATACTCAGTTTCCAGTTCGTGTACTTAGTGTCTGTACTGGTGCTAAATTACGCTCTCGTTGGTTGACGTGTCCGTCTGAAGCCCGAGCGGCGGAGGTCATGTGGAGACCAGCCCCCCCTCCTCCCCTCCCTTAACCCCGCAGATGAGGAAGAGGAGGCTGTACAGCGCTGTACCGGGGCGCACCTTCATCGCCACCCGCTCCCACGTCCCCCAGGGGACCGGAGAGATCCAGCTGCACCGAGGAGAGAGGGTCAAAGGTCAGATTTTAGTGCTGTGTACAGTGAAGATGGTAGTATATCTGCAGACGTGATACTGTAATACTCTGTGTGTTGTGGGTCTACAGTTCTGTCCATAGGTGAAGGAGGATACTGGGAAGGAAGTGTGAAAGGAAGAACTGGCTGGTTTCCTGCCGACTGTGTTGAGGAAGTCCAGATGAGACAATACGACCCGAGACTGGGTAAATATTAACTATTATTGTTATTGATAACTTTAACTGCACCCTTTATATATATGCATAAACATTTAACACTAGATGTGACCTTTAATACAGTGACACTTAGCTTCCTTTCTTTAAGGGCCACTTTTGCAAAATGACTACAGGCCAGGGGCCAATCGCAGCAGCCACATACATGTTACTATGATTTTAGGACATTTCTAGGATTTAGGACATTACTAGGATTTTAGCACACTTCTACTATGTCAGGACATTTTGGGGATTTTAGAACGTTTCTATGATTTCTAGGATTTTCTAGGATTTTAGGACGTTTCTAGGATTGTAGGGCCAGTCTATAATTTCAGGATATTTTTAGGATTTTACAATGTTTCTAGGATTTTTGATCATTTCTAGGATTTTAGGACTTTTAGGGATTTTAGGACATTTCCAGGATTTTAGGACATTTGTAGGATTTTAGGACCATTTTAGGATTTAAGTACATTTATAGGATTTTAGGGATATTAGGACATCTCAGGATTTTAGAAAGTTTCTAGGATTTTAGGACATTATTTTAAGATTTCAGGACATTTCTATAATTTTAGCAGGTTTCAAGGATTTGGGACATTTCTAGGATTTTAGCAGGTTTAAAGCATTTTAGGACACTTCTACTTTTTCAGGACATTACCAGGTTTTTAGCAAGTTTCTAGGATTCAAGCAAGTTTGGGGATTTTAGGACACTTCAAGGATTTCATGAGTTTTATAGAATTTTTAGAACGCTTCTAAGATTTTTGTGAGATTTTAGGATGTTTCAAGGATTTTAGGACATTTTATTTTTTATTGTGAATTTAAGGGTGGTTTGGGGGGCCAGATTTGGCCACACATATGCTTTTTACTGTATTGATTTACTGTACTGTATGATATATGTCCATGTATGTTTCAGAGACGAGAGAGGACCGCACCAAGAGACTGTTCAGACATTATACTGTAGGATCCTATGACAACTACACCTCCTACAGGTAATACACTGTCATTACACCTCCTGCATGTACTGAACCTACCACTGATAGTACCCCTCATACAGGTCTAGTACTGATACTACATACTCCCCCTCAAGAGTAAAATTTGTGCAGATGCAAAAAATATCTGTTTAGACTGTATCTAAGGATTTTCCTTTTTTAGATTTTTCTTCCTTTAAAATTCTTCCTCTAATAATCTTGGAACCTTTTTTGACCAACATTTAGCTTTGCATTGCAAAAATCACTCTATCATCACTTTTCTTGTTTGGACTTGCATCACTCAGTCCTCTCCAGTCTTTGCAGCAGCTAGCTAGTCGTTGGTCCCACATCACCCCATTTCTCACACGTACTGATTACTTACAAGGTCCCTTATGGTCCGGTCCCAGCACATATAGCAGAGCTGTTGAGCCCCTTTTCTAGTTGTTGGCTACTCCGATCTTCTGATCAAGGCCTTTTCTCTGTTCCCCGTTCCTACTTCAAATCCAGAGGAGACCGTGCTATTGCAGCTGTAGCTCCCAAACTTTGGAACAGCCTTCCCCATTCCATCAGATCTGCTGAATCTGTGGTTTGTTTTAAGCGGCTGCTGAAACCTAATCTCTATAGGTTAGCCTTTTTATCAACACTCTGCCTTCAGCTTCGTTTATTTGGGTCGTCTGCTTTAATGAATTCTTGTCAGTGTATCGTGCACATGTATGTGTTTATGTTCATATGTATGTTCTTAGAAATAAAACATGCTATAAACCAATAAAGGGTTCTTTCACTTGTCTCCTTAGGAGAACCCTTTCTTGTAGAACCTTTTACAAAGGTCCCACCTGGATCCCGTTCAGAGGGTTTTACCTAGAACCAAACATTAAGAACCGTTTATGAAGGGTATCACCCAAAAAACCACATGGGACACCTTTTAAGGTGTAATGGTTCCACCCAGAACCCTCCCTAGCAGTTCTAGCCAGAACATTTCACCTTCTGAGGGGGCTAACAAGAATCCATCTAGAGGGTCCTACCCAAAACCTTTATATTCTAGGAATTTTCATCTAGAAGCGACCCGGGAGGTTCTACTGAGAGCCTCTTTAAGGTCCAAGGGTTTCATATCTAGAACCCACTCTGGAGGTCCTATGGAACATGTATTCAAAGGGTTTCATGTGGAACCCACCCAGGGGACCTTACTGTGAACCATTTTATACTCCCAGGGTGTCATCTGGGACCCTCACAGAGGGATCTACAGAGAACCATTTATATTTCAAGGGTTTCATCTAAATACCACTCAGGGGGTTGTACCAAGAACCCTTTTATATTCCACGGGCTTCATCTAGATACTACCCAGGGGGTTGTGCCGAGAACCCTTTGATATTTTCAGGGGTTTTATTTGGAGCCCACTCTGGAGGTGCAATCAAACCTTTTTATATTCCAAGAAATACCAATGTTCAACAGTCTTTGAAGAACTCTTTCTTCAAAAAAGTGTTCTTGTGAAGCAAATGGTTCTGGCTCGAGCCTCAGCCCTTCAGGAAGAACCCTTTTGGAACCCTTATTTCTAAGACTTAATGTATGATTGTATGTATATGTATACTTGTATTTGTATGTATATGTGAAGCACTTTGTAACTGTGCTTTATAAAGTGCTTTATAATTTATTTTATTAAAATAAAATTGGTTGCACAAAACACCCTTAAGCTCTCTCCTTAAGGTTTCCTTAAAACGTTCACTTAGATAATTAACATTTTCTCCTTTTCTTGGTCTTATGCTTAACCCTTTGAACCCTATCAGAGATTTAACCTGCAGGATTAAGTCTCTGATAGAGTACCAGGTGGCTGCCCAAACATTTTCTACTGTCACAATAAAAATACAGTGATTCACACTTGGAATTGTTTCTGTACTTTTAGTATACATAAGGTGCCAGAGTGCATAAAACAGATGTCTCAGCTCAGCCTAAAAACCCAGAAATGTCCTAAAAATCCAGAAACTACTGAAATTTCTAGACACATCCCAAGATTGTGTAAATGTCCTGAAATCCTAGAAATGTCCTTAGTCTTAGAAACAGCCTAAAATCCTAGAAACATGTATGGGGCCACTGCGACTGGCCCCTGGCCTCCTGTCGTTTTGCAAAAGTGGCCCCCAGGCAAAGCAAATTGAGAATCCCTGCCTTAAAATTAATTAAACAATTGGACAACAGCATCAAAAAAGAGCTTGTTTCTCAAAAAAAAAAGGCCGTGGAGGATCCCCTGCAACCCTAGATAGAGGTCCAAGCTAAGACCTTGATGTCCAAAAATCCTAGAAACACCCTTAAATAAAAGACATGTCCTAAAATTGCAGAAACATCCTAAAATCCTAGAAATGTCCAAAAATACAAGAAACATCCAAAAGCTCTGAAATATCCTAAAATACAGAAAAAGTCCTGAAATACTACAAACATGGTGCATGGTGCTGCTGTGACTGGCCCTGGCCTCCCGTTACTGTAGAAAAGTGGCCCCCAAGCAAATGACCTTAGCAACCAAAATAAGGTAAAAACTTAAGAAGTCTTTAACCCCATCTGAACTGCAATATGGCCGAGTTTATGGCAGCAAATGAACTCATCCTGGTATAATTTTTATTGTTTTGTAATTTTTCTCCACGTTTGTTGTTTTCTGATTGCTGTTTTTTACTGATCAGATTTCATTTTTAATACGTTTTCTGCTTTATTTCAGTGTATTCCTCCTGAATTATAACCTTTTCCTCCTCTGACCACTTTGGTTATTGTCTTCTTTTCTTCTGCCATTTATTGACTCTCTATAGGCCGACTGTGAGACGAAAACAGGTATCACGAGCACGAGTACAAATGGTCTCCATGGAAACTGTAGCATTGTAATGCAGGAATTTTTCTTTTAATCTAGAAAATTGTTTAATGTTTTTCCTTAACAAGGGTTTTTCTGTGCAACCTTCTTAAGTTATTCAGCTAAGGAGAAATTAAGTGTTAAGTGTCATACTTAAGGAGAAAACTTAAGGTGTTTTTTTGCAACTGGTATCTGAGCTCTCTAAATCTGTCCACACTGTCTTACTTACTTACTCTAACAACTCATTAAACTACGTAAAACCTTAAAATGTTTTCTGTTTCTTTCTGTCAGTGACTATGTGATCGAGGAGAAGACGGCCGTGCTGCAGAAGAGAGAGAGCGAGGGATTCGGCTTCGTCCTCAGAGGAGCTAAAGGTAGAAACGGCAGGATGGATGGATGGATGGATGGAGGAGTGGATGGAGGGATGATGGATGGATGGAGGAGCAGTGGGTGTTTGGAGGTGTTGGGAAAGAAAAAAGAAAGATATTTAGAACAGAGTGAAGTCTTCAGAGGAAGAGCATTGAGCTTTAAAACTCCTCGCTGTGTTGTTTCGTAATAACCACAATCTCATAAGCACCATATTTACATGTAGAAATGGAAGAAGTACTCAGATTTTTATTTTTAATTTACAGCCAAATAATACACATAGCACAGATGACAACATGATGACATAAATATGAACTGACAAACCAAAAAAAATAATTAAAAATATAAAAGCAATTAATATAATACAGAACAAAATAAATAAAATTAACAGGAAAAATAAATATTAAATGAATCACTTCCGTAATTCAAATATTTAAATTGATAGTACTAGTGCATTTAAGTAAAAATCCCTGACATATTTATGAAATTATGGTTCTATATTGTCCCACTTTTGACTCAAACAAATTTAAAAATTTTCGCCCATTTCATGTTGTGTTTTGCTATTTTACAATGATTGATGACGAAGCATTTTTCTCCCACAAGAAACTGACTTTGTGCTGTATTTTTCAGGAAACCTATTTTCAAATTTGTTCTTGATTGAGCTTTAAATATAAATATTTTACCCAACAGAATAATTGTGTTTATTATCTGGGGCCAGTTTTCATCCAGGACGATGTCATGTTTAAGGATGTAACTAAAAAAATTTTTTAAAAAAGTTAAGTGGCCTCAGCTAATCTTGGACATCAGTCCACAACCCCGCAACATATGGGCAGTGGAAATTTAGTGGAATAATTTGGTTTTCTTATCAGCAATAATTTAATCGAATCAATTGTTTTATAAATTGTGAAAAAAAATTTACGAAGGTATTAATATGTTGAATTCATCGTCCTAAAAGGGACAAATTGCATGACGGAAAGCAGTAAGACCACTATTCTGTAAAAAAATTATTATTATGTGTCAGAATTGCAAACCTGCAGTGTAAAAATATTCTGTTACAAGTAAAAGTACTGCATTTAAAGTCTTAATCGAGTAAAAATACAAGTCAAAAATACATATAGTCAAAATATACTGAACATACCAAATGTACTATTTTTTCAAGCTGAGACCCCCATCGAGGAATTTGCCCCCACCCCGGCGTTCCCCGCCCTCCAGTACCTGGAGTCAGTGGACCAGGGGGGCGTGGCCTGGAGGGCGGGGCTACGGACCGGAGACTTCCTCATAGAGGTAACACACCTGTCCACACCTGATTGCTACCAGTCATTAAAACTCTATGACCTACCTGTCTGTCCCTCTGTCTTCGTGTCTGTCTCTCTGTCTGTGTGTCGTCCAGGTGAACGGAGCCGACGTGGTGAAGGTGGGTCACCGGCAGGTCGTCTCTCTGATCCGACAGGGTGGAAGTCGACTGCTGATGAAAGTTGTGTCTGTTTCCAGGAAATCTGAAACCAACCTGATCAGGAAGAAAGGTCCAGCTGAGAGTTTTTATTTACTTTTTTCTATTATTCATTCATCTCAGGAAGCAGCCTATTTTATTTAGGGAAACATTTGATGTATTATTTTATTTTATTTGGTTAAACTGATGCATGTTTCTAAATTAAATCATAAAACTGATTTTTTAAAACCAACTTTACGTTCATAGATGTTTAAATTAAAATTTTATTTGTTAAGTTTAACCCTTGACGCACTTATTTTTTTTGTAAGATACATTAACAAAGAAAATATAAAAACATAAATCATGATTTAATAAATAATATTTATTGTATAAAAATAATATAAATTCATCATAATAGGAGATGAAAAAATACCTTTATTTGTTGATAGAAAGAAAAATAATCTACAACTATTCTGATGAATACAGAAAAAAAAATCTTAAATGAGAACCTTTTCTGCTTTTCTCTGTTATATGTCATTATAAACTAAATATGTTTGAGTTTTGGACTCTTGGCTTAACAAAAAAAATCCCTCAAATGGTTTGGATAGTATTGAGATTTGGTTTTGTTATACCACAAAACTAAAAAAAAAAAATTAAAACACTTAATATTTTACAGCAATCTGTGGGTTTTTCATTAACTGTGATTTTATTGGTTCTTGACCTGCAGCCCCGCCCCCTCCAAAACGAGCTCCCAGCACCTCGTTGACCCTCCGATCCAAGTCCATGACCGCTGACCTGGAGGACATAGGTAAAACACACACACATGCATACACACACACACACACAGTGCAGAGTTACGTGAAACTGTAGGAGTGTGTGTTGTTGACCTCTGCTCTGTCTGCAGCCAGGAGGAGACGCTACGGTGAGTCACATCTGATCCGATGATGTCATGGGTGTTTTGTGGCTTTTGCTGTTCTGACGTTTTGTTGTCGGTCTCTTGGCATGATGTTGCATTGATGTGTCATGGTGTATCAGTGATGTAACAGCCGGGGCCGTAGCTGACACACGTCCTCAGCAGCTGTGGAGGAAGTATTCAGGGTAAAAGTACTAATACCACGCAGAAAAAACAGTCAAAAAAAAATAATAGAAATAATCAGTAAAATGTAGTTGACAGTCCAAAACCTCAACGTTATTATTGATACATTGCAATTCATTTTTTAAAATAGATTTTTTTTTTTTTTTTACTTAACAGCACAATTGTCTCCACATTGTCAGACATCTCAGACTAAAAATGTTTTAAAAAATTACAATGATAATAATAATAATAATAAATGATTTTTTTTTTTACAATGATTAAAATTAGGACAAAATAAAAGGGGAAAAAACACCAAAACTATTACATTACAATTATTAACATTTTTTCAAAGCAAAAGTTTGTGAAGTTGGAACCATAAAATGTTTTTTTGTCAATCAGCTAATTGATTATTGGATCAATATTTTAAGCTGGATTTGTCAGGTAGTGTAATTTATAAGAAAACATAAGATTTTATAAACTCTACTGATGTTTTGTATGTAGAAATGATCATTTGTAAAGTAACTTAAGCTGTCTGATAAATGTCAGCCAGGAAAAAGAAAATATTTGCCTCTGAGATGTTGTAGAGAAAAAGTACAAAGTGTCATGAAAAGTTGAAAAAACTACCTTAAACTTGTACTCAGGTACAGTATTTCTTTAATTAACGTGACGAGTTTCCATTAGACAGTTACAAATGTCACTTGATGGGTTTTGTTAAGGTTGATTCTGATTTTTATTAGAATAATCATACTAAAATTTGATCTTTTTTGGCAAAAAATAAATACATTTAAAGTGTTCTGTAGGTTTTGAAACATCATGCAGGAAGATTAAAATAATCTTTTTGAACACTACAGTTGAAAACATAAAAATGTGGAATTTGGCCCTTTTTGAGAGATTTTCCTGGCTACGGCCCTGCTGACTGATGTTGTGATGTCATGCTGTTGTGGTCATATTCTGATGTCATGATTCTGTGTTTATTTTTGTTTGTTTGTTTATTTTGTTTTTCTTTTATCGCGTCTCCTTCCTGCAGAGAAACTGGACGAGATGTTAGCCGGGGGTCAACAGGAAGTTGTTCTGAGGGCTCGACCGGCAGACGACTTCAGAGCGGCGACAGTGAAACAGAGACCGACCAGCCGAAGAATCACACAGGCTGAGATTAACGTAAAACTACAAACAGTACTACTATGCTATACAAAATTGTAGTTATTTTTCAGACTTATATTACTGTCTTAATTAACCTCTTAAGTACAGTGACCCTGAGAGCTCAACGCGACGCAAAACAAGAAAACGCACAGACACAAAACAAGCAAATGAAGACCTATTTAAGCCGCTTTGACGAAACATTACAGGCAGGAAAAATACTTCACAATATTGAAAAGTACATTTTGAGTTTGTGTGTCTTTGTTTTCAGTCGTTGTTTGAGCGTCAGGGTTTGGTGCCCCCTTCAGCTCCAGAGAAAAGCACCATGGCTTTACCCCGAGGGATGTCCAGAACCAAGAGCTTTGGTACCACACACACACACACACACACACACACACACACACACACACACACACAGGGTATTTTATATACTGAAATATTAGAGACAGTGGTGGAAAAAGTACTCAGATGTCTAAAAACAGCAATACTACAGTGCAGAAATACTGTTAAAAGTAGAAGTTTTACATTTAAAATCTTACACAAATGCATCAAAATAAAATTCAAGTACCAAAACTAAAGTATTCAGTCAGTGTTTGTATCAAAAAATGTAAACTCAAAATAATACATTTTGGGCTATATTTACACATATATGTATTTTGGTTGTGTATATGTTGGGTACCTTTATATGGCGTCTCCATGGTTACTACGACAGGTACACCTGAGGACGACAGGATCTCGGCATTGATCAACGAAAGTCGTTTTCCACGGAGCTCCTCGTTGACGGATAGCTTCATCCCTCCGCCTCCTCAGACAGCTCCACCTCCTCCCCCCTCCGCCACTTCCTCCAGCTCACCGCTCTTCCTCCTCGACTCTGGCCCACCGCCGTCCTTCCTCCCCCCTCCTCCTCCAGCCAGAGGGGAGGGGCTAACCCGCTCCAGCTTCAAGCCAGGGGCGGAGCCGAGGCTCCAGGAGCTCTCTGATTCGCCAACGAGGAGCCACGCCCATGCAGAGCGTCAAAGAAAGGCGAGGTCGATGATCATCCTGCAGGATACGCCGCCGCAGCTGCAACCTGATGCGCATGCTGCCGCCACACACGCGCTGCACACCGCCACACACACAGCCACGCACACGCTTCATACTGCCACACACACCTCCACGCTGTCTCTCCACAGCACAAGCCCCGCCCTCGGTCACTCACCGCTGTCACGCCGCCGAGGACGACCAATAGAAAACCCTTATGCTAATGTTGGACAGCAAGCTCCGCCCTCCAAGCCGCAGAGGAGAAAGTCACCTTTGTTGAAACAACTTCCTGTAGAGGAGCAGGGTCAGGATCGCTTACACCTGTTGTTTTTATATTCGTGTTTTCAAGTTAGCCCGATGGCTCAGTAAGCTACTGCTCACAAGTCTGAGAACTGATTTTCCTTTGTTCAAATTAAATTATTATTTCTTTAATGGTTATTTTTCGACAAAATAAAAGTCATGTACTTGTAAAAAACATTTTTGGGCACTCACAATTTTACAATGACACAATGTCAATGTCATAGATTCTTACCAGCCTGACTTCTTATCTTTATTTTCTTCCAGGACTTGGAATCAAAGATCAGGATCTGTTGAAAGCAGATGGGGGCGGACCCAGCAGCCCCAGTAGGGCTGAGCTGTACCAGCAGCAGGTCCTTTCAGAGCGGGCTCGGGTTCAGGGTCGCAGGTCGTCTCTCTTCCTGTCTGTGGAGGGAGCGGGGTCAGAAAATCAAGTGCCGCCCCTCCTGACTCAGAGCCATTCGATGGACGACCTCGGCGAGCTACCTCCTCCAGCCCCGGTTCTGTCGCCATCACCAACGCCTCACACCTTCCTCCATCCGCTGACGGGGAAACCTCTAGGTCAGTCTGACAGCAACGTCTGGATGCATTCTGTATGAAAAAAGTCAGGTTAAAATCATCAGTTATCAACTCAGCTGAGAGCAGTGTCTGCTGCTTCAACAACAGGACGAAGCATTAAAATCCGTTAATACAAAAGCGTTTTACCTTTGATCCTCTCTTCTCTTTCCAGACCCCTCATCTCCACTTGCCCTGGCTCTTGCTGCAAGAGAACGAGCGCTCACCGCCCGCACGCCAAGCCCAGAGCCTCGACTTAAACACATGTCTGCCTCCACCACACCCATACCCACCCCAGCTGCCAGCCCTGAGGGCAGACACAAGCGCACACCTATCACCACCCCGCAGAGCAGCCCAGAGCCACGATCAAAACGCACCACCCCTCAGACAAGCCCTGAGCAGCGAACCAAGCGCACCACTCCTCAGACCAGTCCTGAGCTAAGGCATAAACGCATAACCCCGCCTTTGTTCCCTGACGGACAGGTGGAGCGTCCAGAAACAGAGGGAGGAGTGACATCTCCTGCCGGCCCCTCCCCTGAGCGTTGGAGACCCACCCCCTTACCATCGCTGGCCAATGAGACTCATGCTCTGATTGACAGGCGAAGAAGCCTCACAGTGGGCAGCTCAGAGGAGGACGGCGGGGCCTACACAGTTACTCTCCCACCGGCGTTGTTATCGTCCAGTGATGAGGAGACTAGAGAGGAGCTCCGCAGAATCGGCCTAGTAACTCCACCTGCTGCCTTTGCCAGTTCTTCTGCCCCTCCTCCCCCATCCTCCCTCACTTTGTTGCCTCGGCGAGGCGTGGATGGAGGGGGAGTAGAGGGTGGTCCTGACTCCCTGGGTAGACGAGGAGATGAGGAGGAAGGAGGTGACGAACGGCTCCTCGACAGCTCCTCCTCCCCCAGTTCACTTCCTCCCTCCATAACCTTGGCTTCCCCTCCTGCTCCATCCTCCCCCTCCTCTCCTCCTGCCACTCACCCTTCCCCCTCCTCCCCGGCCACCTCCCCAATTGCTCTTAAACCACGCCTTCGTTCACCAATCGGTCGGGGCCGCTCGGCGCTCCGGGACCCGCTGCTGAAGCAATCGTCAGACAGTGAGCTCCTCCCATCTGCTGCATCCTCCTCCTCCCCTTCCTCGCCACTGTGTTCCTCCCCCACCAGTGGCGGTGGACGGCAGCCACGCTATCTGTTCCAGAGGAGGTCCAAGCTGTGGGGGGGTGGGGATGACCGTGAGGAGCGGCGGGGCTTCAGCCCGGACGACGTGGGACGTCCAGCGGCACTGGGAGGTCAGGGATCGGGGTCAGCTGTGGATCTGACCAGCCGGTCGGCATCAGCACTGGAGCTGAGTGGCAGAGCTGGGTCTGGACTGGATCTGGCGAATCGGCTACAGCTGCTCAACAAAGACAGTCATTCTCTGGGGGAGGAGCCGAGTCCCCTTGACCCGGGTCGGAGGTCACCAGTAGGAGGTGCCAGGTATAACAAACTGCAGCCTACTGCAGTACTACTGAACTGATAGTGTGTGTGTGTGTGTGTGTGTGTGTGTGTGTGTGTGTGTGTTGTAACAGAATCTGTTGTTTGTGTTGTTCCAGATGTGTGGACAATGGAGAGAGTAAATCGTAGGTTTTTATCTCTGGTAAACATTTCTCGTTATCACTAAGAGACTATTATAATTTGCTAACAGCAAACTAACGTGCACCTTCACAGCAGATGACTAACCACTAAGTGTCTCAAATTACTCTCCCATCCGTCTTTATAAATCCTTGGAATGGATCATTTGACTATTTTTAACAAAATCCTGTCCAATTATAGCTTAGCAACTGTAACAAGGCCTTTCATGCTGTGTAGTTCTCAACATGTGGTATGCATGGTGCTGTTGTAAGAGTGATTTCCTTTCTAAACCCAAAAACACAAGATCAACTGTATAAGGAGTGCATTTTACATCTGTTTTCTAGTGTAATATTAGATGGAAACATTAGCATATTCAACTA
Organism: Plectropomus leopardus; assembly: GCF_008729295.1. Classification (NCBI taxonomy): domain Eukaryota; kingdom Metazoa; phylum Chordata; class Actinopteri; order Perciformes; family Serranidae; genus Plectropomus; species Plectropomus leopardus. The sequence continues at coordinate 2,669,813 of NC_056484.1, forward strand.
GCTTACCATCCTCATTAGCCTTTAGAGTGTTTCTTAAATAACAATAATATAGATGCTGATTGTAGGGGAGGTAGGATACCATTAGCTAGCACAAATCAGACGTCTTTGTTGCTTATTTGCATGATATAACAGATTATCTGGCATTTTTTATAGACAATTGTGTCAATAGCTGTCTTTGCTGCACTGCAAAAACAATGCTGCCCCTTTATTGCCATGTCCTCTGCATGGATCATTAACTAGTGATGATAATGATCTTAAGACGGGAAATATTAGCTTTAGCTTTTTTACTATGTATGTAACCATCCAATACATATTAAGACCTTTTTTTCACCGGGTTTTCAATGTAATATGATTATTTTTCAACCAACCCATGGAGTTAACAAGTTAGCATTAACAAGCTAGCTATAGCTATCCAATCAAGACACCTGTGACTTCCAAAATTACAAGACCACTAGACTACTACTTCTTTTGCGTTGTAAATGTGTCATGATTACCATAACAGCTGGAATAGAGAGCGTCACAGGTGTAGCATCAGTGAGTAAGGGGAGCAAGGCTGAGCGAGCGGTCAGTTTGTAACCGCGTGTAGACACATCAATCGATAAGAATAAGTGATGTAATTCAAACACTGTTTAATGTGTTACAGGTTGTTCTCCAGTCTTGGTGAACTCCACACTATCTCCCAGCGAGGTTACGGCGCCAGCTACACAGTCCGACCAGGAAGCCGCTACCCTGTCACTCGCCGGAGCCCCTCCCCCTCTCCCTCCCCATCTGATAGGTCTATAGGGCTAGCTTCCTCCACCGCCCCGTGCTCCGAAAGGCCAGATCTGAGCTCGGGTCGAGGTCTAACCATCCTGAAGTCGTCCAGTCTTAGCCTTCCCTCTGAACCAAAAGAGGTTCGGTTTGTGATGCGAAGCGCCAGTGCACGAACCAGGTCCCGTTCACCCTCACCTTCACCCCACGCCTCACCCTGCCCCTCACCGGTCCTCAGCGGGCCCCTTTTGGCCCTTCGGCCATGGAGGCAGCGGCCCCTTAACCTGTGGAATAAATATGACGTGGGTGACTGGCTGGAGAGTGTGGGCCTGGCCGAACACCGCCAGCGCTTCCAGGAGCACGAGATTGAAGGCTCCCATCTCCCCGCCCTCACCAAGGAGGACTACGTGGAGCTGGGGGTCACCAGGCTAGGACATCGAATCAACATCGAGAGGGCACTCAGACAGCTGCTGGATGGTTCCACTTGACCCCTCACCTCCGACCGCTAACCTCTAGACATCCTGAACTGTGACCTCATAACCCCTGACCTCTGGTCAGACACCAGGCCATCTCTTTGACTAGGATATCTTAGCAGTGACTTAATCTTTAGACCTTTTTACCAACGTGGCGCCCTCTCTGAGTGATCTCGCTGGCCTTTTGGCTTATCAGCTCTTTGATCAACCCAAATGGCCTGGTAGCACCAAGGTCTGTGTCCAGTAGTTAGCTTTAATGTTATTTTAGATCTCCAAGATTTGGTTTGACCTCAGTTAGTGTCCAGTGCCTCCTGTTTATGCCATATAAAACCTTATTTATCTTTTTAAAGGTAAAAAGAACTAAAAATGGACCACCAAGCGTTATCTGAGTTACTGCTGTCAGAACACCAATAGGAGACAACGAGGTTGCCATAAATCTTACTTTTTTCTTCTGTTTGAAGCCTTTTTGCACAGATTTTTCACCAAAAGTGCAAGTCAAACCACAAACAGAGCACAGCCATAATTTCCAATCAGCTGCAGAAGACATAACTGCTTACTTTCAGATTTTGCAGCCAAAAGTTGATATACATCGGACTTACCTCTAAATATACCAACCAATCCCAACACAGAAATTTGATTCTGGCCTGAGATTTAAGTTAAGGCAGTGAAAATCTGCAGTAGAAACTAACCATCCCGACTAATGTTACCATTTTGTACGACAACAAACTGATACTGAGGGTGAAGAATGGCTAAAAAATATGCAAAAGTAGAAAAACTAACATTGATTCACATTCATCTGTTTTTGAGCTTTGTTTGCAGTCGTTGCAGTCGTATTGCTGTACAGTTAGACAAAAATTACAACAATACTGGAAAAGGCTGCCCTTATTAACCCTTAAAAATCTTAACAAATGTTAACATTCACATCATATAGTCTGAACCTTAATTATAAGCTGATGAATTAGGAAAATGTTCAGATAGTTGTAATTGTGAATCCAAGATATAAAAAATTCTTCATGGCTACTAGTGCCAAAATGGCTGCAAAGATAGTTACATCAAAACAAAATCCAATATATCCAATATATTGTATCACTTCAACTCTATTTCTAAATAAACTCCAACTTGGAGGATCCTAAACTTGATTATTTAAACTTTTATGAACTGATCCCAATTATCAACAATCCAAAGCTATTAATTTTACCATCATAGAAGAAAACAAACACATTTTTATATTTGAGAGGCATGTTTGCCTAAAAAAAGCCAACAAACTCTCAAGCAATTTATATATTTTAAACAACTAGTTGTTTAATAAACTAACTGTTCAAGCTCTTACGTAATGGATTTACCATTTTGTAGTTCTGTAATTAGTTACATTTAATCTGGAATGGATTGGAGACATTTTAGCTACAGATGCTAACATTCTGTGCTAGCTAACACTTTTTTGCAAAATAGTAACGTAACAGTCGTTAAAAAGAATTTGTTTTTCGTGTATTCTGATCTGGATCATCAGAAATTACAGGGAAATATCTGAGTTTTGACTTAAGCTAGCTCATAACATCCACACAGTGCTCTACAGTGTTAAGTTAGCATACAAAGCTAATCACAGCTAGACGCAGAGCTCCGCTGCTAACTAAACAGGTGATCAAAGAGCTGATCTGACAAATTGATTACAAATATAACGAGATGGGTTCTTTTCCTCGTGCCATTCTGCTTCCCCAGACGAGTTAAGCTGCACTTTTTTCTAGCAGAGCTGGACAATTAGCAAGCTACTGGGAGTCTATAACAACGGGAGATTAGCTGAGGATATTTCCCCGTCTTTCTTGTGACTTTTTTTTTTTTTCCAAATATCACTCATGAAGAATTTGTGTTTATTTTGAGTTCATATCTTAACGCCGATCATTTAGAATTTATGAATAACAAGTAATAATAATGTGGTGGTGATGACTTACAGAGTTTATAATAGTTTGGAAAATGATTTTGAGTTCCTTATGATTTGACAATGAGTTGAATTTCAAGGTCGTTTTGGCGACGTTTTGAAATTCATAATGATTTGTCAATGAGTGTGACTTTGTGCTGATGTGCTGTGTGTTTCAGGGAGAGCTGCAGCGGAGCTCCAACTGTAAACCTCTCTGGTTTCTAACCTGCTTATCGAGGGCTTACTGTACATGGTGCTATCTGTTTAAAGCCATCTGTACAGAATATACCTTTCCTCTTCCCCTCCTATACCTTTCTTACACACCGACACTCAAAATTCTTAACTTAAACGCCCTTTCCTCTATTTGATTAATCTTTCAGTGTGGCTGTGCCTGCCATCTCGCAGTAATGGTGACTCGCCAGGAACAGGCCATATATGGAGTTTCCTCCCTGCCATATTGGGGATTTCTTCCCTGCCATACGTGGAGCTTCCTCCAGACCATAGTGTTTCCCAGGAGCCGTAAATATATTTAAAACAGGTCAATTAGTGTTAACTGTACGGCCACATGAGGCCCCAAAATCTGTGTTTATGAGTTAAGAACTGCTCGCACCAAAATTTGCTCCCCATTCATTTAAGAAATGTTCAACAGAGGATTCGAGACATGTTAAAGGAATTTACAATTGGAGATTTTGAGAATAAATTAATAATATTATGAGAATAAAGTTGCAATATCAAGAAATAAATGTAAATTTACGAGAAAAAAGTTGTAATATCATGAGATTAGACTTTGAAATTTACCAGAAAAAAAGTTGCATTAATATGAGATTATACTGGTAATTTCTTGAGAAATAAAGTCACAGATTTAGACTGGAGAGAGGCGTGATATGGTTTAAATAGTGACAAAGTATGAGAAAATCACCAGAAGTGATGGATAAATCTTCGAATAGTCAAAATTATGAGATAAAATGCTGAAAAGATTGGACAAAACGTGGAAATAATCAGCGGGGGCTTTTATATCAAACTCTCCGTTCTCAATCTGTGGCTTTATTTGACTGCACAGTGAAATACTACAAGTATCAGAGAGGAACAAGTATTGCTTTGTTTACGAAAAGTGATCAAATTTAATGACAGTTGAGTCAAGATGTGCAATTCCCCTCCCGCCCCGCCGTCCGCACAAATGACCAAGTCATTCTGCAGCCCGACCCAAAACCAAAAATCCAACAATAACTATGCGCTGTTCAAAAAAATTAGTTAGGCAGCACTTTTAGCATGATTTCATACATGTGAAACTAAGATTATATTTTAAAATAATGGCAATTCAAGAGATACAATTTAAATGACTATTTTTTTGCTTATTCTTAAAATATTGAGCAGCACATCCCCACAGTTCAAGTGCCTGTTAGTGAAGCAGTCAGAAGATTGAAAAATCAAAACATCAAATGAAATTATTCTCATGTACATTTATTTAAAAAATATATTTATCACCCCCATAACCCTTTAATTTTCACCCAGAACCGAATCCAGGAATAAAAGTAAGACCATCTGCGAGTCCTCTTTTTTGTGGGTCACCTGCAGGGTTCTTGCAGTTACGTGACCCGATGCACGACTCTGGAGTACAGGTGGGCGAAATCATTTTAGAGCCTCAAAATGCAGGAAGGCTAAAACATATTGAAACATTATATATTTTAGATCTTTATGTGCAGCATAGTTAATAATATACTTTGCAGGATTTTCCTAAAAAATAATGCATAAACCCGTACAGAAGTAATCCCTCTCAATCATCACTTAAGAACCACCAGTCTTTTTATGCAAGTTATAATAACTCGATTTCGACAATGTAGACATGTTCAAACATGAAACTTTCTCAAATTAATCGGATTTTTGCCCAGCCCTATAAGAAAGCATTTGATGCGAAAAGTGGTATGATTTACAGTTTTTGGAATGCTGTTGCTACCCTGCCAGCCATGCTTGCTGTCGCACTTTATACCTGAAGTCCTGCACACACAACAAGACTCAAGCTTTTTATCACAGTATGCAACAAAATTTCAGCTTGCAAAATCCGATCTGACTGCACTTTCAAAGACACAAGTGGACACAACTCTTAAAGAAACCATTTATCCTTTCACCTTTTTACCAGAGACCAATGACAAGACTTAAATCTATAGTACTAGTTTAGCCTAGCCTAGCACATTCACTAGAAGCAAGTGGAAACTGTTAGCTGAGTTTTTCTCGTTTAAATCGGAAAGCAGAGTTAATAATCACAAACCTTTGACTTATCTGTGCTTTGACGGAGACACTTGTTCTCCATCACATTCCCACAGCTCCCTTTTTTCTTAACAACTTCGCACAGTAGACTAATTTGTCGAACACGATCTACCTGACATGTGATCCCCTTTCTGAAGCACAATCAACGTACCAGTGCCTGTATCCACGACAACAAATCTACTGCGTTTATCTCGCTTTTTATTCCCGACTGAAGAACCCTGAACACGAGCTGAAACCACAATCACGAATCCCAAAGTTGTACAAGTCCACAGTGCCCTTTAGCACAGAGGTAAAGAATGTATAGTCTATGTACAGCACATTACAGTAGACTCTATAGTCTGTATAATATATATTATGGTAGAATGATGTAGCTATAGTGTAATATATGAAGTATTGTAAACAATAAAATGTATACAGTAATATTTTGGTAGACTGTAGTCTATAAAAGTCTTAGCCGTGTGATATTCGGTCTTTGTAGACAGCCGCACATCAGCTGTTTTACTCCTATATCTAAAAGCCAGGAGTTTATATATATTTAAGGAGTAATGTGATGTCACGAATGATATCTCACTTCATCATGCAATTCATTTATTCTAGTCCCAAGAGAACTTATTTTTGTTCAGTTAGATCTTACTAACCCTCCTACATTAAGACCTAAAAACAGAATTAAATCCCACCAGTGTGAATCTGAATCCCTTCTCATCCCTTATTCAGTATAGTTTAGTGAAGCTTTTAATAAAACCCCTTTTTACAAAATTTAATATCTAATTCAAGACCACATTACTCGTAAATCCAGGTATTACATTGTCTTTTAGAAGCGTGGTTACGTTCGTAACTCCTGGTAAAGAGTATTTACATCTTCTCAGACCTAAAAGTTATTACTGCGACGATCACTTTAAACTTTGTATGATTTAATTGTGACATTAATAGCAGAATAAGACCTTCCTGTTTTAACTAACAGGAATGTGCACTTACAAGGTTATGAAGTGAGCCAGCTTGAACTTTTTTGCTGAACCTTGTTGATTTCTTGTTGCTTTTAGTGCCCCCTAGTTACATCGACTCTTTTTTCATGTAGCTCTAGTTTTGTTCAAATCTGCAAACTCATGTTTTATTTGCTCTGGCAGATGCATCTGGTCCCCCTACTCTTTGATTTCTTTAGACGAAGTTGCTATCAGTATCAAATGAACTTGATGGTTCGTTTGATAATTGACGATTTTCTCTAAAAGCAGAATTGAACTTTTGAAGCTTTTCTTGAGAAGAAAGATGTTTTCTGTTTATTCTGGTCTGTGCTGCTGCATTAACAAGGACTCAGAGCAGTAGATATCGGTAGATGGATAACACAGTCAGACAGAATTAACTGAGTCAGACCTAATGGCAGACTGAAGACTGAAATAAGATGTACTCACTAAAATGATTTCACCTTTACTATTTTGTGCGGTTATAGAAATTACTCCCAAACTAGCAAGAAATTGGGAAAAAGTGCAGAAAATTGGCGCCAAAAAACCAAATGAACAAAAACAAACAAGGAAACTACTTGGAAACAGTGTTTAAAAATAAAACTAATTC
>NC_056484.1:2677278-2687278 GCF_008729295.1 Plectropomus leopardus
CGAAACTTTCCGGCATCAGATATTTTTCTACTGAGCAGCACGTGTTGACCTGTCAGTCCCAAACTGAAATACTTCAAACAAATATTGGATGGACCGACGTGAAATCTGGAGCAAACGTTCATGATCCCCAGAGGACGTATCCCTCCGGTTTTCCTCTGACTTTTCGGAAAGCACCACCAGCAGGTTAAAACATATTTACGCACTCCCATGGTCCCCAAATGACTGATATTTTCTCCATCACCAAATGATATTTTTGGTTTTGACATTCAAAGTGCAAACATATGACATACATTTTGGTAAGATTGTGTATTTTTGTTTAATCTTTGAGTTTCCAGCTCAGCTCCTACAATAAGTCTAAAATACTCTGGAAACTAAATTGTTACATTCATACTGTTAAGTGCAAAAAAAATGCTCCATTGAATCCCATTCAAACTGACATTTTTGAGTCACAGCCATCAAAGCAGAAAAACATGACTTGTATTATTTATGGGTGTCATTCTGGGCTTTTGACTTGAAATTTGTCATTTTTACTATTTTCGGCCTGATTACGTCACTTTTACCATATTTGGTATGTGGAGAAAATACATGCTGTTTCCACTCGGTGCACTGTCACAATCAATGCTGCTGCTAATTATCATTATATCCATTCTGATAATAATAATTTTAAAAATCTGCTTTGCATGTAGTCTGTTGAAAATCATTTTTTGTGTTTTTTTTTTTTTTATCTAAAAACATAATGGCATCATGAAAACCTGGCATTTAAATTGTTAAAATTCTAAAAAATAATGAATATTTCATATTTATGATTGTGACTGATGTTGATTAAAAAACATATTAAAAATATTAAAATTATGTCATTATATGTTACTGCTTATCACTGACATATTCCAGGCTGTGATAATCAAAATATAATAATCTACTTAGCATGTAGTACATTGAAAATAATACTTTTTTGTGTGTTTTTTTTCTTCTAAAAACAACAGCAATCATGATAAAAAAACAGGAATTTGAGGGGTTAAAATTCTGAAAATGAATGATTATGTGATATTTAAGATTAAGACTGATGTTGTTTACCAAAGAACAACACTGAAGACGGTGTGCAGCTGCAGTGACTCTTCGGTCCATCTGACGGCCGCTAAAATTTTATTTGCACTTATTCTCACATCTGCGCGGACACTTAATTCAATTTGCACATTATTTGGCACTTAAAATCTTTATAGCTGTGATCGGCATCTTTTAACTTTTTTTATTTACTGTTTTTAAGAAACGTGTTTGCCTTTTGTTTTTATTGCTCGTGTTTGTTCTTATAGCAGTTTTACTGCTCGGATGTTTTTAGTGTTTTTGGTGTTATTTACGCTGTAATTTGCACCTGAGATCTCTGACAAACGCTTTCTTGTTGTGTGAACATGGAAATAAAGCTCAGCTGAAGTGAAATGAAAATAAAAGTGTTTTTTTTTTAAATTCTTTGCATTGTAAGCACTGCGTATTTACACTTGGCATCTATTCGGAGCCAAACGTTGCACATTTGTTTTTTTTCTGGTAGCCGAGAGCGTGAAGGATATTCAGCTTTGGGCGAAATTGCGCTCATCAATGTGAGCAGATAAAAGGTAGACAGAGCAGATAAAAATAAAATGGAAACAGCTAACAGCCTCCTGTTTAAAGGCTCTTAGTAGTTTTCATGTTGTTCCCACTTTACGACTCAAAGCTCATGAACACAGCTGAGAGTCTGGTTGTTTTTCACTGATTGAACGAGTCGACAGGTGAGGGTGCAGTTTACATCCGAACTCACAGCAGCTGAAGGTTTGGAAGCTGTTCACACACCGAACTGGGCAGAGAGGTGATCCGAGCTCCTGTGATGGTCCTGCACACACACACACACACACACACACACACACACACACACACACAAAAGAAAATATCTGTGTATAGAGTCACGGTGTGTATTTGATTGCACTATGGTGCATTCAGGAACATTTAAAACGTATTATAATGTGTTCAGGGGCATCATATTATGTGCACGCAGCACTATGGTGTGTTTGGGATGCTTTAAAGGTGTGTTAGTTTGCTCTCTGGTGTGTTTGGGCTCTATGATGAATTCTAAAATAGTAAAAAAAAAAAAAAGGTATTTGATGTGTTCAGTGCATTAAGATGAGTTCAGGAACATTAAAAAGGCGTTATGTTGTGTTCGGCTGCTTCCCACTTTTACAAAGATCTCCTGCAGGTGCATTAAGGTGTACATTAGATAACACTATGGTGTGCACAGGTGTATTTTTGTGTGTCCAAATGCACTAAAAGTGTGGTAAGTTGTACCATGGTGTGTTCAGGAATACTGCATGTTTACAAATGTGTTTGCAGCATCAAATTATGATGTGCTTATTTGAATAATGGTGCGTTCAGGTGCAGTGAAGGTGTATTACATTGTATCATGGTGTTTTTGGGAATCCTGAAAATGCACAGTGTGATGATGTGTTTAGGTGACTTCTGGTGTTTTGAGGTACATTTAAAAAGTATTATGGTGCATTTGAGTGCATCAAAAATGAATTGCACTGTACTATGGTGTGTTCAGGAGAAATGAGGGCGCATTCAAGTTGTTATTATAATAATTACAGCGCGTTTATGTGCATCAAATGTACTGCGGGACATTCAGGTGATTTTAAGAAGCATTATCAGGGTTCGTAGAGCTTAAGGCAAGTTAGAGGTTTTGTTTTTAGACATTTTTAATACCATTCGGAATTAAATTTACAACCAATTTTACGATAACCAAAACTGAAAGAGAAAAAAAAATCATGAATTACATGAATTATTAGCCAAATGTTTAACATAAAGCACAACCTTTTTCGTCAAGTTAAAAAGTCAACGATCCACTTCAAATGCTGGAAAAAAAACTTATATTTTTATATATTGATCTGCGTAACATTAATGCAAGAGGCATTCAGAAAATTAAAAAAAATTAAACATTATCTCTCTTTTTTAGATTTGTTTTTAAATTTCAACATCTGATTTTTTTTTATAATATCCTATTTACTATGTCTTAATTCAAGACATTTTAGTGCCAATTAATATTCATTATTTTTGAAATAAAAGAAATTAATTTAATGCATTTTAAGACTTTTTAAGGATCGATTGAAACCTGATTATTAAAGTGGACTGTGTGGGCCTGGAGTAACCGCGTTATGTTTTTATTAAACAATGATTAATTTTCAAATACAATCAGCGACAAAACCTGCATTTTTTTAGCAGATTTATAGGAAATACTGCTACAATTTCGCCCAATTTCCCTCCATTTGATGTTCTGTTGAGACAGCGTCGTGAGGCGTTCAGGAACAGCGGGAGGGACCGTTTACAAGCACAGAGCTGAAGAATGTGTGACGGTTTGTTTGGTTGGAGTTTTTATTTCCACCTCCTGGTTCAGCATGAGGTTACTGTTAAACACACACGCTGCTTTCAGAGTTTAAATGGAAAAACAGAAGAAAATAAACACGGCGATGGTGTTTATTATGACGTGGAAATCTGGGTCACAACAAGGAGAAAGTTACAGTCTGTCAGAGAGAAAAATAACTGCAGCGTATTAATAACCAATCTGAGGTTCAGCTCTGAAAACACACACTGATGTCGGCTACAACAGCAAACACACTCAGATATGAAACATTCCTGTGTGTGTGTGTGTGTGTGTGTGTGTGTGTGTGTGTGTGTGTGTGTGTGTCTTACAGGCTTTCCAGGCTCTTGGTTCCCGTCAAATTTGGAAACTCGGTGAGATCTGCTGCTCCGTTCAGAGAGCTGAGAAACAGATTTAAGTCGAGAAAATACAGAAATTTATCTTTTTTTTTTTGTTAATTAGTGCCTTATTTTCTAAGCAGCAGCTAAATTCTGGTGTCACTTATTTAACCCTTTGAAACCTGGTTCGACATCAGTTTTCTTGTTCTTCTTTCAGATGCTTTTCATAAGCAAACATTTAAGCAAAAAACTGGTAAAAGGTGACGAGAAAATGACCTTTTTTATAGAGAGATTATGAGAAAGCTATCCAAAAGAAGGAAAAAATGTCCAGAAAAATGTATTTTAACAATTAGAATTATGTTACAGAATATATTTATTTTGGCACAAGTCATTTTCTTGTTTATTTTAGTTTATTTATTATTTATTTTAACTTTTTTGTGCTACTTTCAGGTAATTTTTTCATTTTTTTTCTCACTTTTTTCTTAATTTCTGGATCATTTCTTGTTGAGGTGCTCATTAACTTCTTGCCATGATTTTGAAAGGAATCAGGCTAATTTGCTCAGGTCTCAAAGGGTTAAGTATTTTAACTGTTTCATCTCTCACAGTGTTCGTAGCTCCGGGAGGTTCTGAAAGGCAGATCTTCCGACAGACTGGATCGGGTTGTCGTAGAAAAATCTGGAAAACACGAACAGACGAACAGCTTCAGAAAACACTATTACAGTATGGTTGCATCATTAAAATAAAGTTCTTAAATTTTAATTGTCTCGTCAGACAGCACGAGACCTAACATGGATCAGTGGGACCTACATGGTGATCAGCGACGGGTTCCCAGTGAAGGCGTGCTCCGGGATGGTCTGGATGTTGTTGCTATGGAAACCACTAAACAGGAATCAGAACAGAAATTAGTTTTCCTCCTTCCTTCCTTCCCTTACTGGCAATATAATGATATAATATATATTATTGTAACACTCAAAAGAAGAGTACATTTTCCTAAAAATACTTTATACTACTTTAAATGCAGGATTTGTATTCGTGACAGAGTGTTTTTACTACTTTAACAAAAGGATGTGAATACTTATTTCATCCGTGGTGCTTAATAAAAACTTCCTTGTTCTTAATGCTGTTTCTACAAAACTACCTTTATTCTTTCTTCTAAAGTTTTCTCAGTCATACACATACAAATACAGTTAAAATACTCCAATAAATACTCACAGTTCCTTGAGGTGACTGAGCGAGCGGATAGCTGTCGGAAACTCGACCAGACTGTTGTAGTTCAAATCTCTGAGACACAGAAAGAAAGGAGATATAAATGACGTGGGAATAAAAACTGTGATCATCAGTTACTGGGAGTTCCTCATAGCAGACATGTATACCGAGACTGGGATTACCTGGTCTGGACTGGGATTAGCACTACTACATCACATATGTTACATCTTAACTGGGAATGCTGACTTTAAAACGCAGTATTAGGTTGAACTTGGAATGACACATAAAATAGCTTAAAATAAGAGCGTCAGCTTCAAGTTTGGAAATACAGACACTAACGGGAATAATGAGCTCTAGACTGGGACTGCTAACCCTTTGAGACTGGGGTAATTGGCCTTATTTGAAAACAACGAAAAGAAGGCAAAGAGCAACTTAAGAGTAACCCAAATTTAGCAAGACGTCTGTCCAAAAATGGCAATATGAATTCTATACATTTGATTTTGTCCATCCTAGAATGTGAATACTAGCTCTATCAGGGATTTCACCCTTCCTTCAATGGGAATATCTGCTCTTACCCAAAATTTATTTGTCTTAGAACTGGAATTCAAGCTCTAAACCAAACTTTTTTTGTCGTAGAAGTGTAATTGCTGCTCTATACAGAACTTTGTCTGTCCTATGATGGGAATATCAGCTCCATATGGGTTTTTATCAATCCTAAAATGGGAAAACCAGCTCTATACTGGATTTTGTCCATCCTTGAATGGGAACACCAGCTCTATACTGGATTTTGTCCATCCTTGAATGGGAATACCAGCTCTATGTAAATTTGTTTGTCCTTGAATGGGGATAATTATTGGAAATATCAGCTATATACTGGGAAGGACAGCTCTAGATTGGGAGAAACAACTCTAATAAGGGAACGTTGGTAGTTCCAGGCTGCTATTACTGACTCTGTAGTGGAAGTTGGGAATACCATCTCTAATGCTGTTATATTGGGAATGTCTGCTTTACGCTGGGCGTTATAGCTAAACATTAGCTCTTTAATGGAAAGACCAGCTATACAACACTGTGGGAAAGTCGGCCTCAGACTGGGAAAATGTCTCATGTAAATGTTTGTGTTTCGAGCTTGATGTTTAGCTTTTCCTTCTTTTAAGTTTATTAAAGAAACATTTAACTGTGCCTCGCTCTTTTCTTTCATCACCAGTGGAGACTAGAGCATTCTCAGAGTCGGCACATGGCTTCAATTAGGTCCTCTCATCCATCTCTGGGATGCAGGTGGCTATTACACACACACACACACACACACACACACACACACACACACACACACACAGAGTGTGGAATGAAGCTGCCACATTGTGAAAATACCATTAAATTGAAATTGTTTCAGTCTGGTCCCGAGTGTGCGAGTACATGTGTGTGTCCAGAGGATGATTTGTAACAACAATGGCTGGTGCCAAACTATTATTGATGGAATTTGGAGGGTTGTGATTGGATGAAAGCGGGATAATAGGTTTCTGATTTAGTCAGTTTAAGGGCTCATGAGGAATCCAGAGGCTTTTGGGAAATCTTAATTACTTGAATGTCATGCTGTAAATTGAGCATGCTGATTAGGTTCAGTAGGTCATGTTAGTGGGCGGACAAACATCAGGCTTCCTGTTACATTCCCGAGAATCCCATAGACAACGTCAGGTGATGGTCCGCTCTAGACTGGGAAAACCAAACCTAAACTGGGAGCATTTAACTCGTAACCCTCTAATGATAACTCTATACTGGGAATTGTCAGCTCCAGTTGGGAAAAACCAAACCTGGGCTGGGAACATTTAGTTTGAAGCTGTTAATGTAAACTCTTATCTGGGAATTGTCGACTCTAGACTGGGAAAACCAAACCTAAACTGGGAGTATTTAACTCAAAACTACTCATGATAACTCAAACTGGGAATTATCTGCTGGAAAAAACCAAAACCTAGGCTGGGAACATTTAGTTCAAAACTGCTAATGAAAACTCTCTACTAGGAATTTATCGTTGTATTGGGAAAACCAATCCTAAACTGGGAGTGTTTAGCTCAAAACTGCTTATACTTACTCTATACTGGAATTGTCTGCTATAGATCACAAAAAACAATCCCAAACTGGGAACATTGAGCTCAAAAGTGATAATACTATATCTTTACTAGGAACTGACAGCTCAAAATTGGGAAAACCAACCCTGAACTGGGAATGTTTAGCTCAAAACTGATCATACTACGCATATAAATATACTATGACAAACTCTATACTGGGAATTGTCAGCAATAGACTGGGAAAACTAACCCTACACTGGTAACATTTAGCCCAAAACGGCTAATAATAATTCTATTCTGGGGGATATCGGCTCTAGACCGGGAAAAAGAAAAGTGTTTTCAAACTGACGTGTTTCCATTAGGCGGTTTTTATATTCACAGTTTCAATTTGTGCAATTTGAGGGTTAATGGAAACCCGCTGACTGTAAGTATTACCTTTTTTTTGGCTGTCTGCTTGTTTGTATAATCATTTCTCTATTTTCTTTTACATGTTTGAAATAAATTAAATTAAATCAAATGTTTTAGCTCTGGGCTGCTAATACCAACTCTACAGTGAGACTGGAACTACTAGAGAAGACATCTATAATGGGAATATCTATCCCAAATCTTAAAAATTCAAGTTCCTGATGGAGGTTTTTGATCAACTTAAGGCAGGTGTGCAAATGTATCATCAGCTCAAGACAGGTGGACGTTAGTTGGCAACACAAAAACAAAAAAAAGTAGTTCCCAATGTGCTGAATCATTCATTTAATGGTGTTTAAGGAATATTTTGATTGACAGGTGTCTGAGTCTCTCCCACTCAGCTCCGGTGGTTTTTGGAGGCTCATGCTGGCCACGGACAGTTACAAGGTATTTTTATGGTTTAAACCTCAGTGGTTTCTGATGTTTTGAAAGCTGGATTTTGGGTTTTCTGCTCACCACCGTTTTCGTCATTTACTGGAACCAGAAAATCCGGCTTTGGGCGAAGAGGGGATGGGGTTTAGACGAAGCTGAGGTGGGCATGAGATGGGAAACCGCCACAGCTGAACTGGACTCTGACGTTCCTCTAAAACCTGAATGTGTTTTCCTTTAAGACTGAACCGAGCTTGTTGAATTAATTTGTTTTTTTTCTGTTTTCATTTCCGTTTTCTTCCCCTCTCTGTGTTTGTGTTTGTAGTTTCAGATGAACGTGAGTCTCTGGTGTGGTTTATTATTGCTGATCCTACAGGTACACACAAACACACGCTGCCTGTGTGTGTGTGTGTGTGTATGAATAGTAATTATGATTAGCATACAGCCAAGGCCACACACACGGAGCCACACACACACACACACACACACACACACACAGAAGTGTTTCCAAATGAAGGCAGTGTGTGTTTGTGTGTTTAAACCTGCTTCTCTGGTTGACTGAGAAAACAGAAACATTTCTCTATATACACACACACATTCCTCGGATTATACACACACCAACATAAACACACACAGGTTAATCTGCGCCGACTCCATCTAATATCCAGAAATACTGAAAAAAAAACACATCCTGGTGCACGAAACAGCAGCGGCGATCTTAAATTTTGAACATTTGAAATGTTCCTAAACTCTTACGGTGAGATTTTATATAATTATTGTACATTTTGATGACCTGAAAGCTGAACATAAACATCAAAAGACAAACCACAACTAACATCGAAATCAGAGAAAAAAAGAGTCACGTTTTTTATTCAAAGGAAACACTTCTATGAGACTGCTTTTCAAAGTAAAAGCCAGTAAAAGTACTCGATACCATAACTTTACTGATACTTGGCACTATGAAACAATCTATAGCATGTGCTTTAAAGTACATGACGCAAGTGAATTTAGGATGCGTTTTAACTCCACTTTTCTTGTTAACCCTTTGAAACCTGAAAAACTGGCTTGCTTTTATTCAAAAACATCAGAAGGCAATAAGCAGCCAAAGAAATGACCAAGAATTTGCATGATATTAGTTAAAAGTACAAAAAGTACTGCAAAAATAGCAAAAAACAAAAAACAAAGTTGAAAAAACAAACAAGAAAATGGATCAATAAGTCTTTAATAAGGCTTTTTTACTTATTTACCCTCGACATATTTCCTCAGATTTTATTTTTTTATTTCTAAATCTACTTATTTCTTTCAATATATAGAACATTTTAGTTTGTTGACATATTGCAGGATCTAAAAAGTCCTAAAAGTCCCAAACTCTGTTAAAACAAGCAAATGCGACAAGAATTCGTGTTGTTGTAGTATTGTCGGGTGTTTTGTGATATTGTATATAACTTCTATACATACATGAATAAGTCTTATAGTTTTTAATAAGTCTGCTGGGATTTTTTCTTATGATATAACTCTTTTGTCAACCTCAATCACAACCTGGACCACTTTTTGAAAAGGAGATGAAACTCTCTTAAGAATAAAAACAAGATTTTTTCCAGATTTTGGAGCGCTGTTTGAATAAATCCTGTGAAGTGTCCTCCACAAATGTATAAATTAAACATCTCTGTCATCTCCCAACCCTTCACCCTGACCCCAACTCAACCCTGACTTCTCAAACCCCTCCCCAAAACACACACACACACACACACACAAACAGAGAAACTCACAGCGTCTCCAAACTGTGGAGTCCGTGGAAGCAGTTCGTTCCCATGGAAACGATCCTATTGTTGTTGAGATGCCTACGGAGAGAGAGAGAGAGACTGATGGACTAATGAAGCAGACAAAGAGTGTGTGTGTGTGCGCACGCATGTGTGTGCATGTGAGTGTGTGTGTGTCTTTTTAAAAGGGGCCCTGGGGCCTCTCAAGAAGGTTTTTTTTCTTTTGGTAATTTCATGCAAATTAGCTTCAAGCCGATTGGACAAAAGAAATGACAGCAGACTTCAATGCTGCCGCGCTGAATGCCATCACACACACCCGCACACACATACACATGCACGCATGCACGCACGCACGCACACACACACACACACACACACACACAGAAACAAACACGGAGTCTTGCATGTTATTAAGGAGCTATTACA
>NC_056484.1:2692278-2797278 GCF_008729295.1 Plectropomus leopardus
TATTTATGAATAAAACCACATAATTATGATGGTGTTAAGTGAGTCAGAATCTGACGAGCGGATGAATGAACAGAAATAAGCAGATATGAGTAAACATGTGGAGCGTAAACAGTGAACAGAAAGTGTTCATTAAACTGAAGCGCTCGCACTTCAAAGTGTCTCTGTGAATGATTAGCACCAGTAAACACACCGCACATTATTACAGTCTCAGTGTGTGTGAGTGTGTGTGTGTGTGAGTGTGTGTGTCAAACAATCGTAGTGAGGACATTTCTGTATCGTCTGGACATTATCGCCGCTCCTGACGACCGCAAAGGTTTTGTTTGAAGGTTAAAGTTTCGATTTTAACGTTCACAGTCAGGTTTAGGTGAGGCATCCCACACGTTATTACAGTGTGTGTGTGTGTGTGTGCGTGTGTGTGTGTTTTCACTTACAACACTTTGAGGTTGTAGAGGCCGGTGAACGCTCCTCTGGGAATGAATGACAGATCGTTTCCCGCCAAACGCCTGCGACAGACAGAGAGAGGAAGAGCGCTGAAGCTCAGTTTCTGCAGACATCCAGCACCTTCGGCAGTTATTCGAGTACTGTGTAAGAATAATTTTGAGGTACTTTGCTTGAGTATTTCCGTATCGTGTTACTTTATACTTCTACTTCACTACATTTTGGATGCAAATGTTGTATTTCTTACAACACTAAAGTTTTCGGACATCTTAAATTACTTTGTAGATGCAGATTATTAATAATTAATAATAAATAATGTATCGCAGACGTCCACCAGCTGCAACATTAAAGTGATGAACACAATCAATGATTATAACCAGTAATATAATATATATTATTCTGAAATGGGCCATTTTGCATAATAAGTACTTTTAATTTTTGGATTTTAAGTATGTTTTGATTCTCATACTTTTATACCTGTCAGTCAGTCAGTCATTTTCTGTAACCGCTTGTCCTCGTAAGGGTCGCGGGGGTTTATACCTGTGAGTATTTTTACATTTTTATTTAATCTTTAAGCAGGGAAAGATGTCCTGATTACATTACAAATAAAAAACGACATAAGCACACTACAGTATACATCAGCAAACATGAGAAATGTAGCCAATACTAAAGTGCACATTTAAAAGCAAAAACACACAACACCCACTGCACACATCAACAAACAGTCCAAAACATCAACAAAGAAAACAAATGCGTTCACTGTGCTCTACGTCAGTCAGAAGAGATTTTAACTGGTTCGGAGGGATTATTAAGTTAGGTTTAGGAAAAAATACTGTTATAATAAAGCTGTATAAAATACTGTTCTAATGTTAAATAAGGTAAAGCAGTAGGTCAAATTAAGTACTGTTATGATTAAATACATTAAAATGGAACCCATGGTGCTTTTATTTTGAAGTGCCCAGCTCGTCTCGGGCTGAATGTATTAATATTTTTGCGGTGAACTTAAACTTTCCAGTCAACTGTTGGATGTTAGCGTTAGCAGAAAGTTAAACTGTAACTGTCGTATGAGGATTTATCTGCTGCGAGCTGGAAAAAAGCAACCAGCTCTCCAGTTCACAGATCGCAAAGATTTCCAGGTCACATCGGAGCTCTGCAAAAGCCCTGCTGTTTGTGTGTGTGTCTGTGAGAGGCAGAGAGCCGTAGGAAAGAGAGGGAAACACGAAACGTCCACGGGAGTCTCAGGCCGCTAGCAAAAAACAAAAAATTTGTGCTCAATGTTTCAACAAGCCATATCGAGTATATTCGATTTGTCGTCCACCCGTAATTTTCAGGTGACACTAAAGAAAACTTGCTTATTGTATTATATTCCATTTCTACCAATACATCCACCTGGATCCTTCACACTGGACTTTTAAAACCAGTAGAGACAACTGGGCTGTTCTGGATCCTGCAGCTCTGTTTGTCTTCAGAGGCCACGCAGAGTTCAGCCAGTCCGCACGTACCCAGCATGCACCTCTGCGGTGTCCTATCGCCGTAGTGACGTTTCTCACGCCAAGGTGACAAATATCACACACATACAGACACACACATTTATAAACACACACACACACAGCTGGCAGCGGAGCAGAACAGCAGTCAGAGTCATGTTCAGGTCTCTGTGAGGTCAGCTGTTCACACGCCGAACCTCCTGTCTCTCTCTCCGTCTCTCTGAGTCTGTCTCTTTCTGTCTGTCTTTCTGTCTCGAAGTGTCTGTCTGCAGAGTCCACTGTTATCAAAGTGTTCACACACGACATGACACCGCTGCTAGGTGAGCAGAGATGGGGTTACATATCGTATCCTCGCAGATATCTGAGCTCGTCGCCCGCTCAGACACCCTCGCCGAGTCACTGACCAGAGTTCACGAAGATATGTGAGGATTTTAACGCAGACACACTGATGTATCAACACAACATGTGCAGACAAACACCCGTCAATCACGCTCTTCATCACGAATCCAAACGTCAGTCCTCTGGACTTCTGCACTGTGGATGTATTAACAGACCTGGATACAGCACCGGAGGCCCCAGTATATTTCTATGAAAGTTGCTCAATGAAACAAAAAACGCTCGGTATTAAAGTACCACAATCTTCAGCATTTTGGGGCCCACTGAGCATGCTCACCAGCCGCGTGGGTAACTTCGGGTTTAGCGCTCCAGTATCTTAAAAGGGGATGAAATTATTTAATCTTGTCTAGACTTTCTAAATGTTTTCAAACCCTCGATTATTACTTCTTTTTAAATTGTTTTGGTGCCATGCCAGAGACTGAAGGTGGGTTTTCACGCCAAAATTAGGCGATATTTTCGAAATATCGATAAAACACAACTGCGAGATGACTGTTTTACCACCGAGTGATGTTATGTGACTTCTCCTCTGCCGATAACGTACCAAGAAGCATAATGATGGATGTTCAAAACATCAGCAGGTTTATTTCTATTGCAGCCATCAAACTAACCGTCATTATTTCCAATCGAAGGCTTCGTCGGCGTGTTATGGAGCGATAATGGGAGCGGTCACGTATGAGGTATTTCTGGGAGGTGTTAGTCCACAATTTCAGAGGAACTGTGGATTTAAAATCTGATCCGCTAAACTTTTGAAGAGTTACGTGATGCAATAACAGCTCTGCTGCTGCATCATGAGGGAGCACATCGCATCATGTGACCTAGAAACGCCAAAAAAGTGTTTCCATTGCAGTTTTGCAAAATATGGCTTTTTTGCATTGCCTGAAATACCACCTCATGCATGAAAACTTTCTTCTGACGTGTTTCAATTCGGTGTATTTTATAGTCGCAACTTCAATTTGCACAGTTTGAGGGTTAATGGAAACCCAACTTCTCTCTGTTTTTTTGCTCCAAAACCTGGAAACTGATTCTTATCAGCAGCATTTACGCTGCTTCTTCAAGCTGGAAATATCACGCCATTCTGCCGCCTCATCGTTCTGTATATAACGTCCGATCGCATAAAGGGGGGGCAGGGTGGTCTCCCCTCTGAGGCGCGAACGGAGGTAGTAACAGCGCCGAAATGAGGTCTGTGCAAAAGCTGGAAAGACGTGACCAAATGCGGCACGAGTGTGACTTTTTGATTACAACTGAAGTTGGAGACCACACTGTGGGAGATTTAAAAAGCAGCTGTTAGCAATTAGCAGCTAATTCAAAGAAGATTAACAGTGGTCGTAAATGTCTGCAAACCAGGAAAACGATCAGATTTGGGAGTTCTTCACCCTCCGAGCAGAAGAAGAGATCAGCCGCCATTTAACAGATTAAATTAATGTGACTGACATTTTATGTCATTGTTATTGTTTGGAAAGCGCTGCCGACGCATGTGTTATGTCACATTAGGAATGCCAGCGCTGTTGTCTTTAAAACGTCACACACACACACACGTCGCGTCTCTTTCGATTGCAGGACGCCACAAAATAATAATATAATCACACTCTGGAGCGGCGTGATGCCGTCGCTGTTTGGCTCTGTGTAAAAATGCAAAGTTAGTACCAAGAAGGGACGTCACCGCGTAAAAGCAGCTACTGAGGAAGTGAACTCATGTCACCTCTTAAACAGGGTAAAGTGTGTGTGTGTGTGTGTGTGTGTGTGTGTGTGTGTCTCACAGCTCCTCCAGGAAGTGCAGGTTGGTCAGAGCTCCACTGGACAGCACAGTCAGATTATTCATACTGAGATCACTGCAGAGACACAAAGACAGGAGTCACTGTTAGTGTTTACAAGCATTCAGATCCTTTACTGCAGTAAAAGTACTAATACCACAATGTCAAAATACTCCAGTACTAGTAAACATCATGCATTCAAAACCTCATCTGAAGCAGACGTCAGTGCGTTGCAGTAAAATGTTTCATGCTGTCAGTGTTTTTTCTATTATATCTGATGTTTTTTTGGATTACTAACTATAACTATCATGAAATTGGATAAAGCAGCTTGACTTACTTTTTTAGTTTGGCTTTTAATGGAATTTTACCTATTTATTTATTTATTTATTTATTTATTTATTGACTATTAATTTATACAGTTAAGTCTGTTTTACTAGATGCTATATTATTTTATTATTTTTTAAAACATTTTTATCTATTATTTGTTATCCTTTTATTTATTTTAATTATTCATTATTTTTTATTTTAAATTTTCATTTTATCAACCATAGAGAGTATTTTATCTATTAATTTTACTTATGATTAATATTATATACATTTATTTTTATCCTGTATCTATTGTTTTTTTTCACTTATCTCACTCTTATTTTAGCTCTTATTAATTACAAAGTCTTGTTTTCTCCCCATGTGCCTGTGTACTTGCTGCTAAAATATAGATTAACTTGCTCTAATAACCATATCGCCATATAAATTCTCCCTATAGTCATTACCCCATATTATGGTTGTTATTTCTTTTCATGTAAAGCACTTTGAGCATCATTTATGTATGAAAGGTGCTATACAAATAAAGATTATCATTAGGGCTGAGCGATATGGAAAAAGTCTTATCACGATAGTCGATATCGATATCAGTCGATAACGATATATATCACAATATACATCAAATCACTATTTCTGTCAAGCTTAAAAGTTCCCTTTGACTCCTAAGTGAGATATGAAGATATCATAACCAGTGATGCACGATAAAGATTATTTCAACCGATACTGACAAACTGAAAATTTGCAGCTTCTAATGGCTGATAAGATAACGATTGTTTGTTTTTGATTACCTGAGGGTATGAAAGGCTCGTATTTCAATCGAGGAAAAGTTGTATCGTGATTAATATTGTTAGCATTTTATCCCACAGCCCTAATTATTATTATTATTATTATTATTATTATTATTATTATTATTATTATAATACAGAATATACTTAATGCCTCTAAACTTTCACAGCTGTACGTTTAGACACTAAACATGTTCAGTAAGTGATAAATAAATGAATGAACAGACATAATGAATAGACCTCTATCAATATAAATGAATGAACTTTCCAGAGGAAATAATAATGTTCATAGTAACTATTTTCTTTTTGGAAATGACCATGACCAGAAACGACATAACAACAACATCCGCGTACAAACAGTCAATTAGAAACATAAACACTGAATTAATGAACTCATTAAAGAGACATAAAAGCTGCCACAGAGAGTTCAGTCAACACAAGTTTCACATGTAAAAACACTGAGTTTGACAAAGCATCCACTCATAACACACACACACACACACACACACACACACACTCCTTCAAAGAGCCGGTGAAAGTCAACACACACCTGAGTGAGAAACAAGAGTGGAAGTTACTGGAAAGAGACGTGAAGTAACAGAAGAAAAGAGTGAATGAAACTAGAGTTTTTCTCACATTATTCATCCAGCACAACTGCCATTCACAAAATTGTCCCAATAATCATCAAAATATTCTTGACCAAAGATCACTTTACTTTACGTTTTGTTAAAAAAAGCATTTTTAAAACAAATACTTTTTGTAAAACTTGGCAACTCTTTTCACAATACGTCGATGTAAACCTGTCTGCTACATTAATACGAGTCTGTATAGGTTATATTGGAGATGACGATGTTGACAAACGTGCTCTGACACTCGAAATCTGTGAGGGAAAATAATGGAAAAATGTATATTTGTATTGGACAACCCGAAAACTTGTCTCAGCTATCGCCAGCGCAGACGCATAATTCCTTTATTTTGAAAAACAGGACGTCGACTATCAGAAATAAGAGTCTTTTCTTTCAATAGAAAGATACCAATGATAAAATAAGATGTTTTTTAGGTTGCTGTACATGCAGCCTGATTTTGCACAGTCCCCCTGTTGTTGTTTTTCAGCAGGCTCTGTTCTGAAGTCCTAAAAATCGAAAACACACTCGGCTCTGGAGGTGATTTCAGGTGACACGAGGTGACATCAGAGTCTCTGATTGGACGTGACGTCGTCTCGTCTTATCTGAGCCGCGTCTTTCTTTGTGATGTCTGATAACTATCGGCAGGTACCGTCTCTCCACTCAGGAGGGTCTGAAAGGAAGTGCAGACAGACTGTCTCTGTCCAACACACACACACACACACACACACACACACACACACACACACACACACACACACACACACACACACACACACACACACTGAGGGTGTGTCTGCAGGGTGAATACACTAGTTGTTAAGAAACTTTCTCAACACTCCATAAAGCCTGTTAATGTGTGTGTGTGTGTAGCTTTACGACAGGTACACACACACACACACACACACACACACACACACACAACAGAAGACAGTTTGTTTGGACTTATTATAGCAGAACGTTCCTTTACTGAGCAGACTAACAGTGTTACGGCTGATTGACTTTTACTGCTTTTAACACACACACACACACACACACACACACACACACACACACACACACAACAAGCTACCTCACTCAAAACATATATATTTATATACATGTGCGCGTTCAGACGGCGAGTTGTTCATTACACAGAGCGCTCTGTAGCGTTCTCTACATGTGGTCACAGCTACAGAGCTGGAAATAAAATATTACTTAAGTACTTCAATTAGAGTTAATTGTACTTTACTTGGGTACTACCATTTTACATTTTACTTCACAACATCTCAGAGGGAAATATACTTTTTACTGCACTACATCTGTCTGACAACACGAGTTACTTTGCTTATGTGTACTTCACTATTGGTACTTTGTGTATTTTGGTTTTTTATGTTTGTACTTCAGAAGTCAAACAGCCGTGTGTTGAACGTTACCTGAGACGTGACTGACGCACACAACACTACTGAGGATGATGATGGAAGCTGCAGCAGTTGTGCTTCAACAATAAGGTACTGCGCTTCACTGATTACCCTGCTGGCTAAAAATATGATGTCATATGAGCTCAGATATTTACGTGATGCTCAGATTATTCTGTCCTTTTTTAAACAGAGCTTTTATTTTGGAAAAAGCTGGATTTACTGACAGTGCTGAATTGAGTCACTGACGTACGACAGGATACTAGTGCCAAAAAAAACATGCAATTTGGAGAATAAAGTCAAAACATTTTGACAAAAAAGGTGTGATGTTGTGTGAAAGGTTGTTTTTTTTTTTAGAATATAATCAAAGAAGTCTTAATATGTCCAAACTGTGTAAATAAAGTCAAAAATGTATGAGGGGGGTGGGGAAATAATATTGTATACATAAAGTACAAACTGAACAAGAAAAAAAATGTAATATTTTAAGAAAAAAAACATTAAAAAGACAAAAGCTGTGATATTTTTGATAATAAATTAAAAACTTTTAAAAAAGAAAAAAGTTGTAATATTTTGAGAATAAAAAAAAGCTTTAACAACAAAAGTTGAAATATTTTCGAGAACAAAGTAAAAAAATTTCTATGAAAAAAAAACACGATTTAGACAAAAGTAGTAACTTTTTGCAAACAGACTAAATTTTTTTAGGGAAAAAGTAGTGTAATATTTAGTACAAATATTTTGTGAAATGAATAAATAAATAAATAAAAATATTATTAATAATAACAAAAAAAAACCGTATTTAAAAATAAATAAATAAAAACAGAAAAATATTGTAAATTTTAGTTTTTAGGTTTAAGCCACAATAATACCCAAACCATAAAATATACTTTTTTTTTTACCTTTATTACATTATATAACTAATAATAATAATAATAATAATAATAATAACAATAATAATTGTATTATTATTACTAACTTTATTCTTAGAATATTACTTGTTTTTTCCCCTCACACTACCTTTAAAGGATGTCGTATTTGATACTAAAAAAAAAGCTTTTTTGGTGGAGTTTCAATTTGAGTCATGATCATGATACAACTTTTAAATTTCACTTTTGATTCTAATAAGTTCTTTATTTTCATAATTTGACCTTTTCCAGTTTAAGTCACTGTATCAAACTGATCCTGAGTCAGTCACAGTTTGAGTCACAGAACGACGTCATAGTTCAGATCTTTGAAGTGATTTTTGTTTCTTTATGTGGACCGAGGAGAAGAAAAGAGACGGACGAAGGACAAGAAGAACAGAAGGATGAAAGAGAAGACGAATACATTAGCCATGTTGTGTGTTTTTGTGTCTCAGTAATAGAGCTGTGTGTGTGTGTGTGTGTGTGTGTGTGTGTGTGTGTGTTTGTGTGTGTGTGTGTGTTTTCCGTCTCCTCGGGCTCAAACTGATGGATATCAGACGATTATTCAAATGTCGCAGAAAGACAAACTCTGCAGAAAGAGAGAAAAGAGAGTTGTGTAGTTCGGAGGCGTAGTGTGACAGCGAGGCCTCTCTCTGGTTTTGTCCTCTTTCACTCTTTCTGTCTTTCTTTCAGTCTTTTTCGGGGGGTGAGGGGGGGGGCGGGTCAGCGGGGGCCCCCCCCGGCGAGTGAACGCGGGGGGTTTATTCCTCGATCTGTAGCTGCCTCCTCCCAAAGAAAAAGATACCAACAGGACAAACAGCAGCTCTGTGCAGATCTGTTTCACGCCGCAAACAAACAGTGTGAGAGTTTTTTTCGGGCAGAGGAAGATTTAATGATCGCTCCGTAACAATCTGTATCTAAAGATTTAAATAAAACATGAATCAGCGGTCCAGATAACGAACTAAGAGCTGCCCGGTGGAGTTTTCTTTTTCCTGTTTACTCTGTTTTCTCTCCTTCAGCTCTAACAAACATGTCGAATATATTTCCTTCAGTATTACACATTTGCAGATATTTTTCTTAGAGGTTTTAAACCAGCAATGTTTACGGTTTCCGTCCTGTCTTTATCAGCACTTTACTGTCACCTGTAGATCAGTAGAAGTACTCAGATACTTCACACCCTGTCAACACATATACATATTTTTTTTAATTGATATTTGCTACATGCAAAGTTTTACGTCGTTGCAGATTTCATAAAGCGCTCTCTATAGTGCCGATTTTTCAAAACTCCACTTATTAATATTTATCTGGAATATAACGTTGTTTAGATGCCTTTAGCAAATGTTTAATCAAAACTGAAACATTGTTTCCAACAACCTTTTTTTTTATAAAGTCAGTGAAAATTTAAATAAAAAAAGAATAAATAAAAATTTTACTTTTTGACAAAGTAAAAGTTCCTCCCATGCTGACACTTTTTTTGCACTTTCTAGTTAATTAATTTTATCATCCATCATTAAAATAAAATGCTGATAGAGATAATCGGCAAATGCCAAATATCGGCCCCAATCCGTTGACAACTACCCACAAGTGCGTTGCCATGGCATCATGTGACCGATAAAAGTGTTTCCTTTGCAGTTTTGCAAAATATCATTTTTTTTCGACTAAGAGACCACCGCATGCAAGCGTAAAAAAATGTTTATTTTTTTCGAAATTGACCTGTTTCCATTACGTGTATTTTACATTCAAAATTTCTATTTGTGTAATTTGAGGGTTAATGGAAACACAGTCTGACTTTATTAAATCAAATTTTCACACAAGTGCTTTTTCCATTTACATGAGTAAGATGTATTTAACACTACCTGTGCTTGAGTATAATAACCTCGTACTCTTAGTCAGTAATTAGTTACTTTCCGCTGCTGGCTACTGATCGGCAGTGTGATGGTGAGGTCAGACGAGCTCAGGGCGTCCAATATGGCTGCCAAAAGGGGCGTGGCTCGAGCGATCCTTCATATGTACATCAGTTCATTCACGAGAGCGAAGCTGAACACATTCCTGCTCGCTGCTGTCAGTCAGAGGCAGAATAGAGACTTACAGACCATTCAGACTTCACACGGCTCTGCTTAGGCATGCAGCTAGAGTACACACACACACACACACACACACACACACACACACACACACACACACACACACACAACACACACACAAAAGCATTGACAGATGGCAGTATTCAGAGTGACGGTGGTCAGACAGACAGATTGTACGCTGACTCTCATGATGTCCGTCCGTCTGTCTGAGATCAGTTACTGTTTCTGAGAAAGTCGTCAAAAGTTCTCACGAGGTAACAGAAAGTATAAATATACAAGAAGTCATCCCACTGACACAGAAAACTATGTATGACCTGAGCTAATTGAAGTATTCAGATACTTTTTGTCAAGAAGAACCAATAATACCACACTGTAAAGATACCCCAATATGAGTAAAAGTCCGGAAATTTTACTTTCTCCTACCCGTTGTATTCATTACTGGTTCATCGTTAGGACCCCTCTTGAAATGCAAAGAATTATTTTTTCTCCCCAATGAATTTTTGGAGGCCTAAACATGCCCAAAAACTCATAAAAAGTGGCACGCTTGTGCGGCCTGGCGAAAAATTTCGTATTTTGGTGGTTTCGGAAACGGGCGTGGCAAAATGGCTCCACAGCGCCCCCTAACGTGCAGCCCCAAGGCCCAGTTGAACCTACATTTACGAAAAATCTCCAAACCCGACAGGAAGTCGTCCATCCATTTGCAGAGTTGGAAAGTGACTTCTTTAGACTTTACATTATTTTTTAGAAACAGCAGCACACATCGCTCCGCTCTCGTTATTATTATTACCAGGGGTGATGTAATGTTTTGGGGGCCTGGGGCCACATGTTGGCAGGCTGTTGGCAGCTATAGCAGAAGTAGTCCTACTCAAAAAGTGTTTAATTCCCGAATAAAATGATTAATAGCACAGAAGTCTGACAGAAGCTGAAGTCAGAGTCTGTTTTTTTTCAGGAGAGATTGGCCTTTTATCAGCACAACCTGCTTAAATTTACCTGAAGTTTGTTCAAGATGGAGCCTTTAATTTTTATATATAATGCTGGAAAATGTAATAAATAATAATAATTAGTTAAATACCCCTGCTGTAAACCATCTTCAAGGTGATACCACAATTATCATCATAGAGCATCAGACCGATTATTGATGATTGATTCTCTCTCATTTAAACAGAAATAAATAAAACAATTACTGCACAATTCAGGGTCCGTTAAAAGGCTCCCACAAGGACGCGACGATAGAGAGAGTCTGGAATTTTAATAGTTTGATTTTAGTACGTTTACTTATGCAAATGACGTCTTACGTCCTGAACACAAATGCCTAACTGTTAACTGATCGTAAAAAGGTGACCAGTTTTCAATCTAACACACACACACACACACACACACACACACACACACACACACACACACACACACACACACACACAAACACAAAAACCTCCTTGATGTTTTGTTGGATTCGATTCCTGATTTGAGCTTTAATAAAGACACAAAGAACCTTTGATCGACTGTCGCCGTATGTGTGTGTGTGTGTGTGTGTGTGTGTGTGTGTGTGTGTGTGTGTCTCCATCTGCCTGTCTTAGACAAACTGTAAGGAAAGTGCTTTCATTAACACACACACACACACACACATACATGCACACGCACACACACACACACACACACACACACACACACACACACACAGCGATTCTGAATAGAAGAAGGTTTTTCTTTAATGAGAGTGAAATTTAAATCCTGGACATTGTGCTGCTTTTAGACCACAGCCAAGACGGGCAGGTTTTACACACACACACACACACACACACACACACACACACACACACACTGAGTACAGTGATGTAATGGTTTTGCCAGGGCTGTCTGGTATCGAGGCCGGTCACCTGCTGTGAGGTGAAATAGGCTTGAATTAGTTTTAGTGTTTCTCTTCAACAGGAGTTTACACTCAAGTAGAAACACTGAAACTTCACTGACACTTTTATTAAAGGACCAGACCGAAGAGTTTTAAAGCGCAATTCACAAGTTTTTGGTTGTTTTTTCAAAGCGTACTGTACAACTGAGCAGCCATAAAAACACATAGGATTCAAGTTTAACACATTATTTTCACGTTTTAACTTGATTTTACAAAGATGTGCACGAGTTGATGCTGGATTTTATAAACATCACAGCTCTTTGCAGAATCATTGGAGCTTCAAGACGAAGGCTTCACCTGATGCTGTGTGATTAATAACAGATGTTTACTTGATGATGGGTTTTATTTTTAAACATCAGTCCTAATCATGAATATAAAGTATTGATTAATGTTCAGAATTTTAAGCCTTTAAATTGCAGGTTTTTGTCACGATGCCACTATGTTTTTAGATGTAAAAAAACAACACAAAAATGAATTATTTTCTATATACTACTACATGCAAAGTTGATTTTTTTTTTATAACAGCCCGGGTATGTCAGTGATTAGCAGCAACACTGACTGTGACTGTGCACATAGTGGAAACAGCATGTATTTTCTCCATATGCAAAATATGATAAAAAAAATGACGTGCCCAGGTGGAAAAAGTCCAGAAGAAATTGCACTTTAAATGTGTTTCAATGGCGCATTTTGCACTTAACAGTATAAATATAACAATGTTGTTTATATATTATTTTTTAGTTGAGATTAAACAACAAAAACATTATTGTCAAATGTATGCCATATGCATGAACCCAGCCAAAATTCAAAATGAAGAACGAAAAGCGCGTAAAATGCACCAACAACAACAAAAAGTCAACAGCGTGTGTTCGTGTGGTTATTCTCTTTAAAAATTAAAATGTCTTCACCTCTACCCAAAAGAAACCTTCGAACCTTTATAAACATCTCAAAAGCTCCATGAAACCTTCACACGGATGCCTGAAGTCTCAAATCTCCATCCAGGATCTGAGGTACCTCTCCAAAACCCCTGAAACTGTACACGTACCACAAGAACATCGAGGACACCTCAGATCTCCACAGGAACACTTAAAACACGTATTCTCTTGAATCTTGAAGAATAAGTTCCTCAAGAACAGCTTGAACTGCACCTGAGACCTAAAACTTGCAGACTTTAGGGATGCACCAGTTTATTGGCCGAACATCAGTACCGACCGATGTTTGCTCTCGTTGACTGTCACCAACTTTTCTGCAAATAAGACGATGTTCACCGAAGGCATGGGCCGATGCTTTTCTATTTTGTCACGTCAATATAGCACAAAAGAAGATCTCAAAACTAACGTTTTGTTGACAATAGAAAACGTGTTCATCAAAAAAATCTTGGACGCCGGTGGGATGAAAGAACACGATAAACTCACGACTGTCACATCAGGGGACACACCCTTTTGTTTCCCCGTTAATGCAACAATGTGAACAATAAATCAGTGTCAACGTCAGACAGCAGCCGGTGGCTGAACGGATTCCTGACAGAGGCGGCATTTAGTTAAATTATGATTCATTCATAATGAATATTCAGTAAAAATGAGTGTTAAGCAAAGGTAAATTATAATGTTCTCACAATGTGTTCAATTTAACCTTGAAAATTTTGTTTTTGGTGAGAATATTTTTGCAGCAATGTAAAACTGATAATGAAAGAAAATTAAGATATATCATAAAGTCAAAAGAGGTTTATGTAAAAGCAGATTTTAAAGGTTGTTTACAAATGTTGCTTATTCTTGTAATGACGGAGTAAGAGACATAACAAATAGTTCAGTTATTTTTTATAATGAAGATTTGTTTCCCCAGAACAAAAGGGGGAATAAAAAAACACAACAAAAAATAAAAAACAACATAAAAGCATCAGTATCAGCCAAATTGTGATTTAAAACATCAGTGTCGGACCATAATTCGGTGCATCACTCATAGATGCTCTTTGAAAGACTTCGAGACCAACTGGACCTTCTTCAAATGCTGCAGGAACCTTTTCAAGGACCTCCTCCTTAAAAACTCCTGAAGAAAACTTAAGGATGATATTTTAAACCTCGTTAAAAACTGTGGACCTCTTCCGTGCTCCCAGAAACTCATTGAGAACCTTCACATCTTCATCAAGAAACTTTCAAACCTCTTCAAGAACAACTGGACCTTTTTCAAATGTTTCAAGAACCTTTTGAGGACCTCCGGAGCCTCCTCCTCAATAACTCTGAATTTTCCTAAATAAAATCTCCTCAAGACACCTAAAACCTTATTAAGAACCAGTGAAACATCTTCCAGTGCCACAGAAACCTTTTTTGAGAACCTACAAATCTTTCTCAAGGAACTTTCAAACCTTTTCAAGAACCAAAACATCTCAAGTTCTCAAACGTTCAGCCAACTTTCTCTTTGCTTCCTTCTGCCTGGTTCTTTCTTATTTTTTTATGATCTAATGTCTTTATACTTCTGTCCTTCCACATTTTACTTTATTATATAACTGTATTTACTTAACTTCCACAATAACAGCATATGACATGCACGCGGCATAGCAGAGCGCGAGGGACGTAAACAGAGGCAGAGTGGACAGGTGCTCCGTTTCTCACGACTGCAAAACATGCATGCACGCGCTCCTCTGCACGCACCCACACACACCAGTCGCTACTCGTTCACCACGTGCGCACTAAGAGCAACAGGTAGGACTCACAGGTAAGATGTGAAGACGCTCAGGTTGCTCGGTATCTCCCGGAGCCCGAGGTCCGAGCAGTCCACCCGGTGCAGCAGCCCGTCCACCTCGCACCGACAGCGGCCAGGACAGCCGGCCCGCCCCGCTCCTCGGTCCCCCCGTCCCCGGAGCTCTCCACCCGGACCACCGCGGAGCTGTTCCCCGCTCCCCGCTGCCCCCTCCTCCTGCACGGCTGCGGAGCTCTGCATCTGCACGGCGGTCCCGGAGCTCCTTAACTCGGCCGAGAGGACTGCAAACGCGGCCAACAAAGCCACAAACCCCGGCATGTCCTCCGGGGCTTCTCCTGAGAGGATAAAAGTTGAGAAATGATAAAAAGTTGCAGCTTTAAATCACGTTGTGTTTGGTCTCTGGTCACTGGAGTCTGCTCAGATTAACTCAAACTAATCTGCACTGAAAGTCTTTCACACAGAGGAAAATAAAGACCAAGCTGTTTGAGTTGAAGTCTGCAGGTTGGTCTGTTTCCAGGCTGCACGCGTGGAGCAGCGGAGCCGGAGTGTGTGTGAGTGTGTGTGTGTGTGTGTGTGTGTGTGTGTGTGAGAGAGAGAGAGAGAGAGTCCCTCCACACACACTACAACAGTGTGTCAACCCAGTTCACTTTTATATACTCCCTGTGTGTCTGTCTTTTTATCTGTCTGTCTGTGCCTGTTGTAACAACTGATGAGCAGAAAAAAAGTTTAAAAATAAATAAATAAATAAAAAAGTAAAGCAATGAATGGGTAATTAATTAAAAAAAAATTAAAAATTAAAAAATAATAAACAAATAAATAACTGAATGAATTAGTAAATACAATCATCAAAATAAAAAATCTTTAAAAATGACATTTCATGCAATAAACTCTACTTGCTGACATTTTAAATACCAGTATTGCTGTCATCAGTTTCTGCAGTGCTGGGAAAAGTATTCAGATCCTTTACTGAGGTAAAAGTATTAAATACCACACTGTAAAAACACTGTACTACAAGTAAAAGCCCTGTATTCAAAACCTTAAGTAAAAGCACGTATCTACAAAATGTACTGGACTTAAAGTGAAAGTGGGCTCCTCAGTGTGCAGTAAAATGTATCATGTGGTCATTTTGTTTTATATTTGATGTGTTTGGATTTATTTTCCTCCTGCATGTGTTTCAAGGCTTCCTGTGAGTTTTGTTGGAGGATAAATTACAACTTTAATCTTTTATTGATGAGCAGCAGAGCTTCGATCTCATCGGCCTCATGACTGAAAACACCTGTGCAGAGACCTTTGATCTGACCATCATACACCTCGATTAAAGTTTTAGGTGTAAAAATTAATATTAACTATTTTTGTAAATAAATGCAGTGGTGTAGAAGAACCAGGAGGGCCTTAAAAGTCTCTCTCCTAAAAGAGCTCATCTCAGTGAGACCTCACGGATAAATGGAGTACAACTAGTACTACAGTTTTTGTGAAGCTTAAGACGACTAAACAAATGAGAATGTGATTTGTCTCAGTGAATTTCACGTGTGGAAACATGAATCTCTCACATGTTAAAAATGCACTTTTTAAAAGAACTTGTTTTAAGTTAGTACTTTAAAACAAAGAAGTGAATTCCCCCCATTTTCTTGTAAAGAGAAAGAAAGAAATCAATCAATAAATAAATAAAGCCAGAAAGAAAGGAAAGGAAAAGGAACAAATTAAGATTATTTTAAAGAATCCAAGAAAGCAATCAAGAGAAAGAAAGAACGAAAAAAAACAAGAAAAAATAAATAAATAAAGAAGGAAATTGAGAAAAAAAGAAAAGAATCAAGACAGAAATAAAGAAAAAAAAAGAAAAAATCAAGAAAGGAGGAAATAATTCAAGAGAGAAATCAAGAAAAAATAAATAAAAAAAGAAAAAATTTTTAAAAAATCAAGAAAAAATCTAGAAAAAGATGAAAAATAAATCAAGAAAGAAAAAAGAAAGAAATCAAGAAAGACAGGCATGAGCAAGTATCTATACCTATACAAATGAAAACAATAATGTGTTTTATCAGCAACATCAATTATACAATAATCATTACAACACTACTGCTACATTAGGCTACCATCAATGGTACAAAAGTCTATCACAATAAACAAAGTAGCCTTGATAAAGCAACATAAAGTGACTTTTTTATATAATAAAAATAGTAACAAAGTATAGATTTGTTATAAATAAAACCTAATTTCCTTAAAGTTGCGTTACCTGAGGCCAATTTTAATACACACACACACACACACACACACACACACACACACACACACACACACACACACACTAACTGTATGAAGCCATCTGCTAACAAGAATCTGCGACATTTTCAGATAAATAAATAAATAATAAATGTTTACTATTCGGGGCTTTGGGGCCACTCACAGCAGCACCATACATGTTTCTGGGATTTTAGGATGTTTCCAGAATTTCAGTCCCTTTCTAGGAATTTAAGACATTTCTAGGATTTTATGAAATTTCTTAGATTTTCTGATGTTTCTGGTATTTTAGAGCATTTTTAGGGGTTTGGGACTTTCTAGGGTTTCAGAACCTTTTTAGGATATTAGGAGGTTTCCAGGATATTAATGATGTTTTCAGGATTTTAGGACATTTTTTAAGATATTAGGAAGTTTCTAATATTAGGAGGTTTGCAGGATATTAAGGACATTTCTATGATATTGGGATGTTTTTCTAATACTAGGAAGTTTCCAGGATATTAAGGACATTTTCAGGATTTCAGGACATTTCCAGGATTGCAGGAAATATCTTGGATTTTAGGATGTTTCTCAGATTTTAGGACATTTCTAGGATTTTATGAAATTTCTTAGATTTTCTGATGTTTCTGGTATTTTAGAGCATTTTTAGAGGTTTGTGACTTTCTAGGATTTCAGAACCTTTTTAGGATATTTCAGAACATTAGGAAGTTTCCAGGATATCAAGGATATTTTCAGGATTTTAGGACATTTTTTAAGATATTAGCAAATATTAGGAGGTTTCTAGGACATTAAGGAAGTTTTCGGGATTTCAGGACATTTCCAGGATTTTAGGAAATATCTTGGGTTTGAGGATGTTTCATGGATTTTAGGCAATTTCTAGGATTTTGAGACATTTCGAGGATTTTAGGACACTTCTAGGACTTTTCTAGATTTTTAGGTATTTTGGGGGATTTTGGGACATCAGGGGCTTAGCTAGGGCTAAGCTAAAAATGACACTTTTTTGATAAACGAGCTCTATTTTGATGCTGTTTTATGAACTCTGGCACCTTTTAGTTTTGGAGGCAGACTTTTCTTTCAGTGTTTAATTCTCTGCTGGTCTATTTACAGTCAGACTCTGGCCTCTAGTGGCTGACTGACGGTACTGCAGCAGAGAAATAGTTCATTTGTTTGTGTTGTGCTGTGACATTAAATTAAATAAACAAAAACTCAAGCCCCTTGAAGAAAATCCAGGGGTACATTAAGAAGAAGGACTCTTTTGTTTAAGTTAAAAAAACATATACATATTATTATTGTCTGTTATCAGTAAAAGTAAAAAGCATTGGCATCAAAATATACTTAGAAATAATTTATAAGTAAGTATGAATACATATAAATAAGTACCAGAATTAAAAGCACTTATAACACAGAATACCATTATTTTATTGGATTATAATTACTGATGCATTAATGTGCTCATTGAGATGTAATTTTAAACAAATAGCCAATAATTCACATTAAATCCCCTCAAATTAAAAAGTAAAAACATCCTTTTTGAAATCTTTGCAAATGTAAAATGTCATATAATAAAATTTAGAGGATGTTTTATCGTAATAGTAACGAATAAATGAATAAACTTGTTGTCTAAAGAAATACTACTATTTAGTAGTATTTCCCAAGTTTACTTTACTCAAGTTATACACTTAAGTACAAACTCAAGGTACACTTACCTTGCTGTAGTACTTCAATCTCTCTACTGTCTACTTCTACTCCATTACACTTAAGAAATGTTAAATAAATCATATTTTTTACTCCAAAATTATTTGATATCTTTAGTTACTTTACTTTTTTTTTGCGCCCAAACCAAATGAAAATCTGTGCAGCTGAAATTATCAGTTGATTTATTTGAAAAATAATTAGCAATCATTATGATAATCATTTCTCATTTTGCATCCAAAACATTTCATGGCTCCAGCTGCTCAAATATAAACACAAGATGCTTTTATTTTGTTTTGATTGATTAAACTGATTTAAAGTTTTTGCATGCAGTATAATTACTTTTAATTCTTGAATACATTTTCCTGTTTGTACTTTTACACAAGGAACATTTTAAATGCTAAACTTTTACTATAAACTGAGTATTTTAACAATGTGGTTTTGGTACTTGGACTTCCACCACTGCTGCTGACACATTTACAGCATTAGAAATGTTTTGTCAGGGCTGGGTTTTGATTTACCAGTAACACCAGTACTGACACTCTGGTAAAATACCAAGTTTACTTTGTCTGAATATATTTAACCGAATCTCACTCCTGCAGAATTTCTTCTCAGTCTTTTTTTGTGGCATTTCTCCAATAACTGGTCATGCCAGAGACTCTGCACCCAGAAAAACCGCTTAAATAGTGTTGACGGGATGTTACCCAGGTGAACAGGTTACTCATGATCGTCGGTGAACACAGGTACGAGCAGGTTTGGCTGGTTCAGAACATTTTGGTGAATTTTCTCTTAGACTATTAAGAGAAAACAAAGGAGGAATTTAAGGGGATGTTGCTGCACGAGGCCCACTGTTTATTAATGTGAGCTCATGGACGTGAGGGTCTCTGGTTGGGTTCAAGGTTCAGCTTTATAGTTATTATACAACTCAGGATGAGTGAGTAAATGTACTTAGTTACATTGCGACACTCGTCATCACAATAAAACGAGATAATTTAGCCTCACACCAACTATATTTTATTTCAGAAAAATTGAAAATCTGGATCTCAGCTTTCAAAGCAAAACAGTTACTAAAAGTAAAAGTATGCAGTGCAGACAAATCTTTAAAAAAAAACAACCCCAAAACACATTTATAAAATAAATAAATGAAAAAAATCCCAAAACCTTGAAATTATAAAAAATAGGAAAAAACATAATCAAATAATAATAATAATAATAATAATAATATTAGAAAGGACCCAAACTCATATCGAGAGAAAAATCCAAAAACTAGAAAAAAACACGCAAAACTCAAAATTATTTTTAAAAAAATCCAAATTAATTAATAAATAATAAATTAATAATAATAATAGAACAACACTCCCCAAAACTCAAAATTGCTAAAAAAAAAATATATACAGAAAAAAAACAAATAAAATGTTTTTTATATAGAAAAATAAAATTTCAAAAAGTCTCAAGCACTGACAGGAGTCAACATGCTGGTGACGGTAATAAAGGCTACGCTGACAGAGAGATGAAGTTCAACTTGACAGAAAATGTACTTTTATGGAGGGGTCATATTGACTCTGAGTAAACTACAGCTGAAACCTTATTGGCTCTTCTCCTCCTCCTCCCTGCTCTCCTATTGGCGGACGCACTGCGATCCTGAAGCCACTTTATGATGAGCTGCGGGGTTAAAACACCACATTCTGCGCAGACTGACAACACCACAACAGGTACGCTACTGAGTGTGTGTGTGTGTGTGTGCGTGTGTTATTGAAAATATGCAAACACAAATTTACTCAAACAGCCATTTAAAGCCAAAATCTTCTTGTTAATGCTCGGGGAAGTAAAATGTAGAAGTGGTGGAATAAATATATTAAAAAACTTAATACTGCACTGAAAATATACATATATATACATATATATATAAAAGTCCTGCATCTAAACTCTATAATTAGTAGAGTTTTTATCAAAAACTACTTGAAGTAAAAGTCGGTGCGTTGCACATATATTTAACCGTTCTGTCTGATGTTTTTGGATTAATATTCCTGCTGCATTAACGTGTATGTTGCATTTCCTGCTGTAGATGTTTAACCCTTTAAAATCTGAAAAATATCTGCTTTCTTGAGCTGCATTTCACACGCATTTAAACTTCTGCAACCGGTCAAAACTGGTTTTTTATTACTTTCGAAATCATGGCTAAGGAACTTGGCAGGAGATGTGCCACGTATTGCAAGACAAATAAAAGGGGAAATAAAACCATCTCAAATTTCATTTAAGAGAGCAAGAGAGAAGGAGAGAGAAAGAGAGATCATAAGAAAGTAATAATGACTTCCGGTGGCGTCATGTTGGATAAAACAGCCTAAAAAGTTCTCGAAGAAACAAATTAAAACAAGCTCTTTTAAACATTATTAACAGCAGTTAGCGGGTCCAAGTCAAGAAAACTTGACAACGAAAGTCAACAACAAAAAATGATGGTCTACCAAAAAGGACAATGCGAATATTGAAGATACGGACTCGACAAGGGGAACCACGCCATATAAGGGAACCGTCGGCGGGGAACAGGACTCGGTAATTTTGGCGGAGTTGCGCAAGTTAAGACAAAAGCACACAGAAGCGGCTCAGGACAACAAGAGCGGTCTGGTGAGACTAGAAACTAATCTAAAGGAGATTATGGAGAGGACTGCTTCGCTGGAGCAGCGTACAGTGGACATGGAGGAAAGGTCGAGGGAGACGGAGGACAGAGCAGCGCGGATGGAAAGATCAGTCGCCTTTCTCCTTCACCAAGAAGCGACGAGGGCGAGACGCAACAACATACGCATACACGGAGGGCTCAGAGAAAAACGACACCATAGGGTTTGTAACTGACTTCATCCGCTCGTCACTACAACTCCCAGCGGCCGTGGACATCCGCATCGAAAGAGTTCATCGCTCTGATTACTAAACCGAGAGAGGGAAACGCCCCCCCCGCGAGCCATCATCGACCACCAGGTGAAAGACCGCATCTTACAGCAAGCATGGAAACAAAAAATAACATATGAGGGACAGACCATGTACTTTAACCAAGACTACACTACAGAGATACAGAAGAAAAAGAAACAATAAAAAAAAACTGAAGGAGAAAAACATAAAGGCACAGTCTCCGTATCCTGCACAGCTGAAGGTGTTTCTGGAGACCGGGTCTACGAGATACGCCACATTGACGGATGCTGCACCCATGCTGAAGAACATGGGGATTGACGTGGAGGAGGATGAGTGGGAGAAACTACAGAGAGTGAGGATGAAGGGCAGCTGGACGGCGGTGCCAGGACAGAAGAGGAAGAGGAGATCATCACATCATCATCACAGAGGCAGACCTGCAAGCCCTCATTCAATGAACTCTGAGGTTCACAGTGGTAAAGGCAGGACTAAAGGTGAAAATAAGTGTCAATCCTGAAGGGATTGGGAACCCAAAACTCATTTATAAAATGAAATAAATGAAACAAATCCCAAAACCTTGAAATTATAAAAAATAGGAAAAAACATAATCAAATAATAATAATAATAATAATAATAATAATAATAATATTAGAAAGGACCAAGAGAAAAAAAAAATCCTAAAACTCATATCTAAACAAGAGAAAAATCCAAAAACTAGAAAAAAACACGCAAAACTCAAAATTATTTTTAAAAAAAATCCAAATTAATTAATAAATAATAAATTAATAATAATAATAGAACAACACTCCCCAAAACTCAAAATTGCTAAAAAAAATATATATATATATATAGAAAAAAAAAAAAATAAATGTTTTTTATATAGAAAAATAAAATTTCAAAAAGTCTCAAGCACTGACAGGAGTCAACATGCTGGTGACGGTAATAAAGGCAACGTGGTCAATTTGAATATATGTCTAGTATAATGCTTAAAGAGAATAAAAGCCCTACTAAACAACCTGAGAGTATACGGTGAAATATCAGGGTACTCGACGAATGAAGCCAAATCAATGGCTATGATGCTCTCAGGAAAGTTTCCAGTGGAACTTAAAGAAAAGGTCCACTTTAAATGGACGGAAAAAGGGTTTAGATACCTGGGAATAATCATTACTCCTGATACAGCACAATTATTTGAGGCTAATTATGGGAAATTGATAACAGCGATAAAAGATGATTTGGCTAGATGGGAGGTGTTGCCCTTGACTCTGGTAGGAAGAGTAGAAACAGTGCGGATGAATATATTACCAAGAGTGTTGTTTTTATTCCAATCATTGCCTATTGGGATCTCGGGAACCTTTCTAAAAAATTTGGACAAAATTATATCGAAATTTATTTGGCAAAATAAGAAAGCAAGAATTAAATACAAGACGCAAAAAAGAGAAGGGAGGGTTAAATTTACCTAACTTCAGAAATTACTATTGGGCAGCACAACTCAGAGCCTTAATTATGTGGATCACTAAAGAGAAAGATTCAGTGTGGGTGGAGATAAAATGCATGTCAACATGTTTCTTTAGCATCTCTCCCATTTCAGAACGAAAAGGCTCGGAAGAAACTCAGGATGGGTAACGAGTGGACCAGGGGAACAATGAAAATATGGGCAGCAGTACGAAAGAAGCTGAAGTTGTCGAATTCAGTAAGCAGGGCTGCTAAGATAGCAAAGAACCCAGACTTTATACCATCTACCATGGATTCAGGATTTAACAAGTGGGCAAACAAGGGGCTAATATATATTAATCAAATGTTTCAGGGACAAACATTGAAATCATTCACACAACTACAGAAAGAATTTAACTTACCAGCTAATGATTTTTATAAATTCTTGCAGCTAAGAGACTATCTACAAAAACACCAGGAATGGGAGAAAATTTGCAAGACACCATCTAAATAAGAAGAAGTGTTGTGGTCATTTTCAGAGGACAAATCAAAAAAAGGGGTTATATCAAAAATATATAAAGCACTACAACACGAATCAAATGATAGAAGAGTGGGAGGAAACATTTATTGTGGGGGATTACACCCATATATTTTGGGATTGCCCCAAAATACAAGACTTTTGGGAAAATATTCAGAAGGAAATTAAACAGATTATGGGTATTAATTTCCTATGGAACCATCATTGTATATTTTGGGTATAATTCCTGATACTATGACAGACAAGAGATCTAAATATTTGCTAAGAGTCCTGCTGCTGGTAACAAAGAAGACCATAACAGCGTCTTGGTTGAAACCACTGCCCCCCAGCATAACACAATGGAGAGACAGGGTAAAAAATGTATTTATCATGGAGAAAATCACAGCAAGACTACAGCTGAAAACAGTCATGTTTGATAAAAAACGGACATTATTAAAAAAAAGCGGTGCCAAACCTCTAATCACCTCCAAAATTTTTTTTTTCTTTTCTCATTTTTCCTTTTTAATATCATTTTTTTTTACT
Organism: Plectropomus leopardus; assembly: GCF_008729295.1. Lineage (NCBI taxonomy): Eukaryota > Metazoa > Chordata > Actinopteri > Perciformes > Serranidae > Plectropomus > Plectropomus leopardus. Next base: position 2,716,373 of record NC_056484.1, read on the forward strand.
TATTTATTTTCTCTCATAGGAGTGTTGTTTTTCATACTTGTAAAGTACTCGTACGTTGTATTGTTTTTCTCACATGGAAAGTATCTGTAATATGTACAGTTGTTTTATTTTGTAAAGTACACGTACTCTGTAAGGAAAAGAAAAGACTTTCAGTTTCAAGGATCCCAAGCAAGTGTAACTTTATATAATATACATCTCCTTGGTGTTTGTTAAATTTATGTGTGTATGTATGTATGTGTGTGTTGTATGTGTAAAATAAAAAAAAGTAAGTTCAAAAAAAAAAAAAAGAAAGTAATAATAATAAAAATAGGGCCCAGAAAAGTATATTTAAAATGATTATTATTATTATTATTATTGTCATTATTTTTGTTCTTCTTCTTATTATTATTATTATTATTATTATCATTTTCATCATTATTATTATTATTATTATTTCTTATTATTATTATTATTATTATTATTATTATTATTATTATTATTATTATTATTATAAGTACTCTGATTATATACTTTGGACACCTTTATCAAGCAATTTCATAAATAATTTTCATGATTAATCTAATCGAAGGCCTTGGATGCATCAATAAAACACAAAAACACAGCAGAATTGGGAGTCCTGTAATTAGCAATAATCTCCTTAAGAGCATAAATACAGAAATCAGTGCTGCCATGTTTTCTCTTAAAGCCAAACAGTGACAGAAAGCATTTCAGCTGCTTTGCATACTTAAGATGTGGTATTTTTCTTGATTTTATGCATTTCATATACTCTATTTCTATGCTTATTTTATTAATAATGTCAGTGGGTTATATTTTATTTATTTTATTTTCCACTTTATGCTATGCATTGTGTGCACTGAATTTTTATCCTCATTTTATCTGATTTTTACTAGTGTTATCATGTGGATTTTATCCTTTTGAAGATGCATTTTATGTGTTTTACTCTGAATTTATTTTATTTTTTACATGCAGGTTCTATTATGTCTTTTTGTCTTTTATGTGTTTTGATGTAAAGCACTTGGTGCATTTAATTTCTTTCAAGTATGAAAGGTGCTACACAAATAAAGTTTATTATTATTATTATTATTATTATTATTATTATTACTGGCATTCTTCCACAGACCTTGTTCATCATCTGACCGAACTACCATGTTATCAGCCAAACCCCAGGTAACAGAGTTTTACAGTTGTTCATAACTCTGACTTCTTTCCAAAAATCATAAGAATTATTATTATGCAGCTTTCTGGCAAATGTGAGTCAGCTCTCATTGTATTCTCTTTTCTTTCAACAAAGCGGAGCTCATATTTGAATCTGGCATTAGCAGCTTTTTTATGTTAAAACAAGGCCCCCGTACAGGCCTGCCTGCTGCAGAGCAGAGTTTAAAAGCCTCTCTTGCTGCTTTATGTTGCTCGACGGCAAAATCACTCCTCACTCCTCGAAATGACGAAATACATTTCCCTGATAAATTACAGTAAAAAGCTGGCAGCTGGATTTGCCTTCTGTTTACTGTAATTCTACAGCGACAGTTTATTTCTGTGAGAAATATTACAGTACTGTGCTGTATATAATATAAGCTTTATAATATAATACCATCAGTCGTTTGGTTGCTATTGTTATTTTAGCGTTTTTTTTTTTCCTGGTATCTCTCTATTTTGTGTCAATAAATAAATAAAAATAACAAAAATGGCAATATTTTTTAAATTTCCCATTTAATTTTTCCATTTTATTCATATTTTCATATTCATTTTTTATTAATTAAATTATTTTTGATTTTGTCAGTTTCAGTCCTCCATATTCTAGAAGTTGACGATTGAAATACTTTACATTTCAAAATAAAAGCCCTTAAAATTGCTAACAATGATGCAGATGAGTTTTGGGCGGACTGAAGTCTGACTTAACTGAAAAAGAAAAAATATTGTATTGTATCATAAGATTGCAAAGTAGCTTTCAAAAGCATCAACATTTACAGTATTTATCTGTTTTTATGGAGAACGGTTCATTACTGTACAATATTATATAATTTTACAGCCATTTGCCGCTGTGACAATATTTTAGGGATGACTGTACTTGGACAAAATATTAACACAAGGAGATTTTTGACAATCAACAGTAATGAGGATTTGATGACTTAAGTAGGTGAACGCAAGTATTTGTACAACACTTTGATACGTTTAGGAAATAACTTTACTGTACTGCAGCCTTTAAAATCAGGACACTTGTTTCGTGTCACGATATGACGATATCCAAAATATCAGACGATCTCGAGGTGGGTCTCATATCACAGTAACAGTATGTATGGTGTATACTGCCCATCCCTATTCTAAAGTATTTAAGTATTTTAGGTAAACAGACTCAGCCACATTCCAGCTTAAGTAGTAGTTTGGGGTAAATTCAGGTAAAGTCTCCGAGGTTTGAATGTAAGTCACTGCGCTGTCCTCTTAAGTGACCAAAAAAAGAGGAATTTGGGTTAAACCTCAGTCTTTCGGTATCTGCAGTTCAGCTCAGGTCACTGTCTCAAAAGAGGACAGTTCCCAGAAACGAAAGTGACGTCTTTAAATGTTTTGTTTTGTCCGACTAACAATCCAAAGATATTTATTCTACGACCACAGACTCATAAAAAACAAGCAAATAACACTGCTGAAGATTTTAAAAATGAAGTAAAAGAATTATATTTTGACAAACTTTTTTTAAATTTCTATTTATTAAATAAGCAATAGTAAACATACATAGTAAACTTTAAATAAAATAAGTACATATGCATATATATGTGTTTTTTTTATATTATTTTTTAATTTCTAAAACTATTTGACTATTTTGATGATCGATCGTTTGCAATATATCAATTTGTGTTATGTTTATTCTAAATATTTAATTATTGTTGCTTGTGCATGCTAAAGTTTTAATTCCATTAGACTTTTTAACAAAGGTGGAAAAAAAAGAACAAAAACACAAAACCTTTTTCAATATTTAAATAATAGATAATGAATGAATGAATTTTACATGAATTATTCCTGAAATTTCTATAACTCTGTCTATATAACTATACGACTATTTTCGCTTTGGATATTGTTTGTGATATATAATTGATTTATTTTAAATATTTAGTGTTTTTTTTTTTTTTTTTTTTTGGTACATTTTATTATTGTTCCTTGCCAAATTTTTTACTTTTTGACCACGGTGATAAAAATGCACAAAAATACAAAACATTTTAAATATATATTTAAAATAAGTAAAACAATAGAACTTCATATATATATGTGTGTGTGTGTGTGTGTGTGTATATATGTATGTGTGTGTTTTTTTTTTTAAATGCATTTCTTTTTTTTTAATTTCTATAGCTCCAACTAAATTATTATATGACTATTTGGATTTTTTTGTATTGTTGTTGTTTATTTTTTTTTTTTGTCCTTTGTCCATGTTGCTGTATATAAATATTCACTACCTCCATTTATTTTTTCTTCTTGTTTTCGCTCTTTACTTCAGATGTTTTGAATTTCTCAGTGTGGGATCACACTGTTGGTCAAACTCTGCATTATTTTTGGTTAAATAAAATTTTGGGGCGTTTTAATCTAGTCGTCTGATACCCCTGATCTGGCATTCACTCAAAAATGCATCGACTGGTTTCTGTTTTTGTTCCCAAGGCCGACATGTTCTCCATCCCAGATCTGATCAGGAAGAAGAGAGACGGAGGAGAGTTCACCGAGGAAGACATCAAAACCTTCATCCACAGTGTGACAAACAAAACTATACAGGAATGTCAGACAGGTACGAGCTGCTGAACTCGAACATTAAAACTCGCTTTTGATGTCATTTTATCGCCTGTGATTCCCTCTTATTCCTCTGTGAAGGCGCCATGCTGATGGCCATCTGGCAGAAAGGAATGGCCGTTAAGGAAATCGAGACCCTGACCAGGGAGATGATGTTATCGGGAGACGTGATGTCATGGCCGAAGGAGTGGGCGGGGCTTATGGTCGACAAACACTCGACGGGAGGGGTGGGAGATAAAGTCAGTCTGGTGTTAGCGCCCGCGCTCGCTGCCTGTGGCTGTAAGGTACGTAATCTATGGACCCGCAGACTTTATGAAAAAAGTGGACGCAGCTTCCGGGGCAGAAAAACGACAAATTGGACGAATTAACCCTTTAGGGCCCACTTTAATCTTGCACACATTCGTATCGTTCTGCGCACAAAATGCACTTTTCAACATCAAGGTTTGAAAAATATAATGCATTAATATTATTTTGTACTTTCATTTAGTTAATCTTTTAATCAACAGCAATCCTAATCATGACTACAAAAATATTCATTAATATTCAGAATTTCAACTCTTTAAATTCCAGTTTTTTTCATGATGCCACTATGTTTTTGAAAAAAAAAAAATTATTTTCAATATACTACAAGCTAAGTAGATTTTGTTTGATTATCACAGCCTGGGATTTGTCAATGATTTGCAGCAACATTAATTGTGACCGAAAGGAAATAGCATGTACTTTCCGAATATGTTTAAAAACCCAGTGGAAAATAGTAAAAATGACAAATTCCAAGGAAAAAACCCAGAATGACTCCCAGAAATAACAAAATGCATGTTTATGTGCTTTGATGGCTGTGTATCAAAAATTGTAGTTTGAGTTTGGGTTTCAATGGTGCATTTTTAGTATATGACAGTCTGAATGTAACAGTTTTGTTTCCATTGTATATTTTAGACTTATTGTAGGAGCTGAGCTGGAAATCTTCAAAATAAAAGCATCATGGGTTTGATTTATCTATTAATAACAATGCTTTATTTAACGTTATACTTTAGTTTATTTAACATTATAATAGTATTTTATTAAAGTTTGTTATAACAGTGGTTTATGTAAGTTAATATTATGGCTGTAGCTACTTCATTTGTAACTATAGTTCATTTGATCATTTTGTATTTTAGTATTTTACAGTAGTTTAAAGGAGATTTAAAAATATCGAGATATATATCGTGTATCGCAGAATAGCCCCAAAAAAAGTGTTATTTAGTTAGCCATATCACCCAGTGCTACATTCATTACGCCCACTTCTTTCACAGATGCAATGGTCGTTTGTCTGTGATGTCAAAATAAACTTTAAACAGGTGCCGATGATCAGTGGGCGGGGCTTGGCTCACACAGGAGGAACTCTGGATAAACTGGAGTCGATTCCAGGATACAACATCCATCAATCAACAGCTCAGGTGAAATAAACTTTTCATTCATAAACATTTACGACAAACTCTGTGACAAGAATATTTAGCTAATCACTCCAGACCACTGCTGCTAGGCAACAGCAACATGGATGCTAATGTTACTGTCTTGTAGCCACTGAGGCTAACGATTTAGCATGCTAACAAGTGGATAACGTAACGCACTATGCAGGAAGTTCAAAGGAAAAATATCAGTATTTCAGAAATATCACAAAATTACAATATATTACCTTAACATTCACATTTCACTTAAATAGCCCCCACCATCATCAAATATGTTACTACTTTAGAGAATTTTCATGTAAAAGTTCCCTTGTGAATACTACACGAGAGGGACGTTCATATGGATTTATTTTTGTACACGACTCAGAATTACGTCGAATAAGATTTGGCTGTTCAATACAAATATTGTGTGAGTCTGTATTTGATTTTTTTTAATGTAAAGTCTGAAAAGGGTTCAGCGGGGCATTCAGCATTACAGGGAAATTCATGTAAACAAGCTAACAGTACTAAGGATCATAACTGTGCAAACAAATTTTTGCCAAAACTAAAAGCAACAACAAAAACTGTATCGTATTAACTTGCTGTGAGATGTAATTTCAGCACTTCTAAGCAGAAGAGAGAAGATAATGTTATTTTGGAGCCTCACAGTGCAAAGTCTCGTCCTCTGTGCTGCTGCCTGCATGTCTGCAGCTCTCTGTTCCAAAGAGTAGCATGATAGTTAAGAGCACTCACTCTGCAGCAAAATCTGGGGATCAAAATGCCACCAGGAGTACACGGCAAAGCACACTGACAAGCAAAAAATAAATAAATCGCCTGCTTAACTTGTAGCAATCTCAGTCGACTGAGGGGTGTCTGACTGATGATTTAAATCTCCAACTTTCAAGTGGCAGCCCTATATGATCTTTTCTCCTGAACATGATAAACACAACCCATCTGAAGACAGCAACTGTCTCAAAAGACAAAACTCTTTTGCAGCAGGTCTGCTCACATGCAAACATGTCGGCCCCATGTCGAAAATAACAAGAAGCTCAGCAAGGTCAACGGGCAAAAATGGCACGTCTGTCTCGCATGCATGTCTGTCTCACAGCCAAAGGACTTTGAGTTTGCTTGTGTTGTTTTAGTGTGACGGAGCTTAACTGACTAACAGAAAGCAAACAACAACGACTCCTTGACATGAACCTTTTTCAAAATAATCTGGACTATCTGATGTGACTATTTAAAGGCAAAATTGATATATGTGTGTATACTCCTGTCATTTGCAGAATTGTTAAGCAAAGCAAGTTGGGTATCCCTGCAGTAAAGTATTTCCTGTTCTATCTGATGTTTTCAGATTAAAATTCCTGCTGTATTAATATGCATTTATCACTTTCCTGCTGTAGATGCTTAAGGCAGTGCTCCTTTAGCTTCTTTACTTCCAGCGTCTAAACTGTTGGGCAGGTTAATCTGCAGCAATTCTGATGCACGGCAAAAGAAGAAAACTAACACATTTCAGCCCGAGGCTTCTTTCGGTGTCACGGGGACTTTTGTGGGTGTGACCTCTATTGAGATTTATCCAGAGATCTACTTCTGTCATTCAGTGGATCATCCGAATAATCACACCCACAAATGGAGGCCTCGTGCTGAAACATGTCTGTTTTCCACTGCGGTGGTGAATTAATAAAGAAATCACATACTTATTTGTAAGTGCTGACCACTAATTTGCTATTTTGTGATTTTTAGGGTGGCACCCATTACACAGACATTTCTTTTGTTTGATGTGCAGCAGCGTAATCATGCATCACTGATTTGCTTCACCCAGAAAAAGATACTGCAAAATGTATTTTACAAGAATTTTAACAGTAACACAACTATAAATTGACACTATGAGCTCACAGCAGCCTCATAAAAACTAATAAATGAAACAAGGCAAAACTATAAAAACAAACAAGCAACTGACCTTGAAGTTGACCTTTAACCTCTTCACTTCATCATTTCATCCTATTAGATATTTGTGTAAAATTTTGTTATAAATAGTTTATGAATTCTGTAGTTATAGCTAAAATCAAATTTTGTGAGGTCACAGTGACTTCGATTTTTTTGTGCCAAATTAAAAAGAAATTTAAAAAATCCCTCAAGGTGTCCCGTCTACAGTATTGTGGAAAAAAAACTCTCAATGGGAGAAAGAAGCTCAGCTTTATTTTAGTTATAGAAACTGCTGTTTACACATACTTTCTTTTTTTTTTAAAAAAGTTTCATTTACAGTAATAAAATATTTATTCAATAAAACAAAAAAACTTCAGATTTTATTCCTTCAAGGGTCATCATAAATAATAAAAATACTACTAATAATAATAATTCTGTAATATTGTGAAACTGCGAAACAGCAGTATTTTCTGAGACAGTATTCATACTGTAAAAATCTCATACTGTTGCAACTGTACACTGATCTGTCTGATTTCAGAGGGGTCAAGGGTCAACTCCTACACTGTGAATACTTCACTAATTAGCAAAACTTTGTATATTAATTGTGGTTTAATGCCGAACACGTCCTCTGTTTTGAGCTGCAGCCTGATCTATTAAACTTGTAAAAATACTTATAAAGGGTGCACTGAGGTGTGATACTCCATCTGCACCTCTGTACTTTATTCATTTACAGTATTTTTAATGTTCAGATCCTTAAGATCCTGGACTCAGTGGGCTGTTGCATTGTGGGTCAGACGGAGATGTTGGTTCCTGCAGATCGAGTCCTGTACGCTCTGCGGGACGTCACCAGCACCGTGGACAGCCTGCCACTAATTACTGGTAATAGACTGGTATCACCTGACATCATTTATACTACGGCTGCTTAATTATAGCAAATATCTTCTTTACAATTATTTTGGTCAATAATGAGTTTGCAAATATTTAACATGACTAGTCACTGAATTTGAATCATGCATTTATTGAACTTTCAATTTTACGTGGACTTTTTTTTACTTTATATATAACTCAACTGAAAAACAACCAAAAGTTTTCTTGTTTACATAATAGTTCAAAGGCTAATTTGTAATTAAAAATTTGATTTGATTAATCGCTCAGCCCTAATATAAAATTATTTAAACTATTAAATTTCTGCTGTTCTGCTCTGTGCATTATTACTATTATTATTATTATTATTATTATTATTATTACTTTATGTGTTTGTTGTTTCAGGCTCCATCATCTCAAAGAAAGGAGCAGAGTCTCTGAAAGCTCTGGTGCTGGATGTGAAATTTGGACGAGCTGCTCTGTATAAAGACCTGGAAAGTGCTAAAGAACTAGCACAGTTATTAGTAAGTACATTAGAAGTGTTTATCATACAAATATTTATGAATTCACTGTGTTACAAACTGACTACATGCTAAAAAAAAAGGAAGTTACAGAAAGATTATGAGTTTTCTATTAACATCTCTAAAAATAAAATTAAAATAAAAAAATATTCTTCAGTGTTTTCATAAAAACGTTTTTTTGTGAAATAATATGGAACCTCTACAAAAAGCAGGGCTGCAACTAAGTTTTTAAGGATTAAAGTGCAGATTATTTTCTCAATTAAATCATGCACGGTTGTCTTATTCTGTACAACCACAGAGGACAAAAAAAAAATCAAAAATCAAATTCTTGGAAATAATTTTCCTTTATAAGGAAAATTATCACTGGGTTTAAAAATGTTTAGCTTGTACTTATTTTTCAAACTGTATTTTTCATAACTTTAATTCTATTTTTTTCTTTATTACGTTTCTTGTCTTTGCACAAAAACACCAAAGCAAATTCTTGAATGTAAAAACACTCAACAATGAACCGAATTATGATTTGACCTTTTGAATTTAGCTTAAGTATATATATGAATACTGAATTTAAGATATTCTTTAAAACTATGTGGCTGGTAACTGAGTCTGTTTGAACATAAAATTCAAAATAATTACAACGTTGCAAAAAAAAAAGCTAATTTAGTTGTAAAATAAGAAACTAAAATGCTGTACATACTGCTGAAGATGATAATGATGAAGATTATATTTTGTTGTTTCAGGTGAACGTAGGGAACGGCCTGGGCATGAAAACAGCTGCAGCCCTCAGCTCTATGGCCGGTACGATTGGTCGATGTGTCGGCAACAGTGTGGAGGTGATCGAGTCTCTGGAGACGCTGAAGGGCAGAGGACCCGACGACCTGATGGAGCTCGTCACGACTCTGGGTAACGACCTTACGCTTTGGGGGCGGGGCTTTATTAATAACATCGCAAAATTGCAACAAAACTATTCTTTCCAGCAGAAAATTTACACTTACTGCAACAGCTCCGCCATGATCATAAGGATGTGACTTGATGAAAATTCTTGCAAGGTAAGGTCACGGTGACCTTGACCTTTGGCCACCAAAATCTGATTAGTTCATTATTGATGCTGCCTTCATGTGCTCCTTGGATATATCATATTTACGAATTATGAGGACATGAAAATTGGGAAATTTCCATATTACCTAAGATATTGAGTTGTACTGTTTGTGTTTCAGGGCAGCAGAAATGGCAGAAAAAAATGGAAACAGTGCAATAATTGATGGTCAAAAATTATATATTTCGTTATTTTACTCCGAGCAGATATTATTTACTTTTAGTAGTTTTACATTTTAGTATATGCATCTATTAGCTGTAGCATGGAAGCAAACTTTTAACTATAAGGCACGCCCAGCGAGTATATTAACATTGATAACAGCGTTATTGTATGAGCTGTTGATTTGATGTTATAAATGCATGAACATGGTGAGTAAAGGTCAATGTTTCATCGATGCTAAGAAACTTTTTTTAAATAATTCACATATTAAATCACATCATTGATCACACATTAAGTGTAATATTGTATTAATGTTAACTGCTGTCCATGTAGAGTGACCTAGATTAAATATAAAAATATGTAAAATATATAGAAATTGAAATAATACATAAAAAATATAAAATAACTAGAAACAGCTATCAACCTCTTGTTTCAACCCAAAAATAAAATGCCTCCGTTCATAGCTACTGCTGGCTCAGAGACGTTACAATAATGATAATAATAAATGAATATAATCCAACCTACCACATTTTCCTGAAGTCCGAGGTGACGTCCCCACGCGCTGTTTTCTTTGAGTCTAAAACACAAAGAGACTAAATTTATTTTTACATAAGACAAAAGCAGACAATCGTCACATTTTGTTTGAAAAATTATTATTATCATTTAATATGAAGATTATTTTCTTAATTCTTTACTATTTTGGGGTGTAAAAATGCCAGAAAATGTCCCAAAGCCCAAGGTGACGTCACCAAATGTCTTCTTTTGTATAGCTGTCCCAAAAACCCAAAGACAGGTATTTTTAAAAGGTGACAAGAAAAATAAATAAAAATAATAAAATAAAAAATATATGAAGAAAGGAAAAATAAAAAAAATATATAATAATTTAATATAATTTTTAAGAAGGATTATAAGAAAATGTGAATTGTGAATATTTAATTATTTCTAAGTTTTTGCTTATTTCTGTGTCATGTCTTGTTAGGTTGCTAGTAGCCCATGTGTTTATATCGACTTGAGTTATGAACTGTAAATCTGTAAATCTAAAAGTTTTCTGACGTTTTATAAACAATTCATTAATCACTTTATCAAAAATAATTAGGGGGTTAATCACAATGTATAGTTACAGCCGTGAAATAGTTAAACTAGTTGTTAAATGTGGCAGCTAACAGTGCCTGCAGCTAGCAGCGAAAGCTAACGTTAGCATTAAAACAACGTTAAGGTCTGTATTTAATTCCGGTACAAAGTGACGAAAAGCTGAAACAACGAAAAACACGATGTCGGTTACTGTTGTTCGGTAAACAAAACGGTGCGACAATTAATGACAACTGTTTATTTCATTTACAACAAACTTTAGGTAGCTAGTTTAAGAAGCTAATGTTAGCTACATGAGTGTTAGCCTACCTGTTAGAAGCTAACGGCGAGACGCTGCACCAAACTCCGTTCAGATTTCAGTCCATTTAAGACAGGTGCGTCCACAGGTGAGCCGCGCACGACACCCGGAAACAAGACGATTCCCGGGACAAACGCAGAGCCGAAGGCTAGTTCAAAGAAGCTGGGACACATCAAGCATTACTGGAGCTACCAGTCTCAACCATAGACTGCATATGAAGAAATCAATCATAAATAAAATACATAGTAAAATAACAACAACAACAACAACAACAATAATAATAATAAATAAATAAATACATCTTTTTATTCACTCCATGGTCTCAACTAATGTCTGGTATTATTACCTCTGAATAATTCAAACCAAATTCTGTACAAAAAATTAAAACTTTCTTATTACTTTTACATCTTCTAGATTAGAAAGCATTTAACATTTACGATTGATAATTTTTCTCTTTTTTTAATAATTCCTTGAACTTAATTCAAAACATGCCAGGAGGAGGATATGAAATAGAATAAAAATATTGATATCAATAAATTAAAATTATGTATAAAAGGGAAATGTAAAACACTGATAACAGTGCCACCACCAATTTAGACTAAAATGCTTAAAAGCAATATTGAATATTTTCACAAGAAATAAATAAAACTGAAAATGTTAATAATTAAAATAATCCAAATAAGAATCATTTCCATGTAATATCTGGAATTATTAACAATTTTTTAAAAAATGGAAATTAGGATTGATTTTTTTCTCTTTGTTTTAGGAAGATAGCCAGTATTGAAATACTCTGATCTTGGCCATATATTAATAAAAAACAATAATAATACAAGTAACAACTTTTCCTTTTATTCAGTGAAGGTGTGAAGTAAATTTTTGTTAGTTTCTGGTAAATTACAGTTTTAGCACTTTTCGTTATTGGTAATTGATTAAAAACTATAATTCTGAATTAAAGGGACCAAAACCACCAAATTTATATTTTGTATACAAATTAAAAATATATATAATTGGAAAAAAGATAATATATTATTTAATAGTTTTCACAAAAATAATATTGTTTTGGTTCGAACTGTCATGAAAATAAATTGCATCGTTGCCGTATGTGTAGGCGGCCTGTTGCTGCAGATGACCGACTTGGCCTCCGACCTTCCTGACGGCAGACGGCAGATTTCTGAGGCTGTGATTGGTGGAGCCGCTCTGTCAAAGTTCCAGGCCATGATGGAGGCTCAGGGCGTAGCCAATGAGACGGCTCGGTCACTTTGCTCCGCCGACACAGATTACTACAGTATTCTGAGAAAATCCGAGCATCAGATGGACCTGAAGACGCCTACAGAGGGTGAATATATAAATAAAGCACTATAAATACATAAAACCCCTCTTACAGTTTCCTGTATCCTGCAGAAAAGCTTTTATTCTGAAGGGCACAAAAGTTTTGTTTAGTCAACATTATCAACAAAGTCACTTTAACCTTCGCTCAGAGGCCACAAAATAAATGTCTGGTGTGTTTTAATAAAACAAAACTATTCAGTTTTATTATTTAGCATATTTCTATAAAAACCTGTTATTATAATAGGCCTATTTATAATTTAATTTCCTACTGAACAATAGCATTAGTAAATAAATATGTTTATGTTATTCACTTATTTACTTGCATTTACATACTTTTAATTGCTAATGTGCTTTTTTTTTTTACCAGCTTATCTGTTAACTTACATTTTTAGTTAGGATGCCTATTTTAAATATTTACTAATAATATATATTATTTTTACTTATGTACTTATGCAATTACTAACTTATTTACTAATTTTTATGTACGCACTTACATATTTACGGACTTATAGCTTTATTTAATTATGCACTACTATTTTATTTACTTACTACTTTCATATGTATATATTTTATATATTTTTAGTAACTTATTTTTCTATTTTCTTACTTACATACTTTTTTTTACATTTTTTTTTGCTTACTTATAATATATTTAATTAGTTACATTTTTATTTCCTTATGTCCTCATTTACATATGCAATTATATATCTACTGAGGCCCTATATATTTACTTGATTACATTTTTATTTACTTACTTACTCACATATTTATCATAAATTTACAAGCCAAAAACATTAGGATCAAAACTTAAAAGGCTTCAATTGGTAGATTTTTCCAGTAATTTCATTTTTAAAAACGTGTGAAGTCACAGATCCCTAAAAAACCTGATTATTCAGATCGTTCACACTGATGGACGGATAATCAATTTCACACCTGTCCGTGTCGCTGTGACCTCCTGCAGGTGTCGTCATCGACATCGATGGCATGGCGTTAGCTGTCGTGCTGCATAAACTGGGGGCGGGACGATCAAAGGCGGGAGAACCAGTCAATCACAGCGTAGGGGCGGAGCTACAGGTGTCGCTGGGTCAGAGGGTCAAGAAAGGTGAGATGATGATGATGATGATGATGATGATGATGAGTTCGGGGCCTCCTGTTAAACCGTTGATGATGTTTGATTTTCTGTCTTTTAGGCGCCACCTGGCTGCGCCTCCATTACGAGGATCCGGCTCCGACTCCAGACCAGATCAGGCGACTGCAGAGCGCTCTGACTTTGGGGACACACGAGACGAAACAAAAACACACTTTAGTGAAGGAAATACTGCTGCCGTACTGATTCTGTCTGATTTTGATATTCATTAAAACATGAAAACAAACTCCTGCAGATCAGAGAGCGCCGTCATGTGAGCAACGCTTTAATAAGCCCCGCCCTCTTTGTTACTGTCACAAACCTGTTTAGGAAAGTTTACAAAAAAGATGACAAATTTAAAATTTAAAAGAATACTATACTGAATACTGTATACTGAAAAAAAATGTTTGAATTTAAAAAATTGAATGTTCTGGTTGCATTTTTTAAGTTGACTGAATCTGAAAAAACAAGTTGAATATTTACAAAATTACCTCAACTTGTCTTCTTAAATTAAGTCAACTTACAATTTTAAAGACCAGGACTCTAACTTTTTAAAGTCTCTTTTGATAATTATTAAAAACACCTTATTTTGATTTTTTTTTTTTAATCTCAGTAACTCCTAAAAGAGCTGGTCACTTGACTTTTTTATAAATGTTTTAATGTTTTTAATAACTCTGTCTTTTGCTTTTTAACTTTTTAATGTGTCAAATACTGAACAAATACAACCAAATCAATTTTAATTTTTTTCATCTATGTTGATTAAACACATAAAAAACATGCCAAGATTGCATAATTTGATTTTTATAATTTTTATATCATTTGATTGTTTTGTAATTTTTTTTTGCAAAGACACAATAAACTCATTTTCACTCATTTAATTTTTGTAATTATTACAGTAATATAATAATACAATAATACAGTAAATCTGAAATGAACCATCCTGCATGATGAGTACTTTTAAGTATATTTTGGTGCTTATTCGTTGCTACTTTTACTTATTTTGAATGCAGGACTTTTAGCTGTAAGAGTGTCTCTACACTTAATTATTGCTATTTTTTTATTGCAGTTTTTACATTTTAATACAGAACAATGTCTTTAACAGACACACAAAAAATAAATGATGGGAATGAAAATTAATTAATTAATTTAAAAAAAAAAAGTAAATAAATAAATAAATAAATAATAATAATAATAATAAAAATAATAAAAATAATAAAAATAATAATAATAATAATAATAATAAATAAGTAAAATTAATTAATTAATTAATTAAATAAATAGATAAATCAATAAATAAAATAAAATAAAGTTAAATCAAATTAAGTTAAATAAAATAAAATAATAATAATGCAGAACAGCTCTGACTTGCGGAGATAATGAATACAAAATTTATAGGAGTTGGTGGATTCCACATTATGAAAGTTATTTCAGTTGTAGAGGATTCCTTTTAGCAGGGTGGAGGAAAGGTCATGCCCGACATAGTCCAAGTATGGGCGCCACATTCTGAAGAATTGGTCCACACTAGAATGCATGATACTGGTGAGATATTCTAGAGGGATCAGTTCAGAAATAATTTTTTGCCATCCGCTTATAGAGGGGGCCTTGTCACTGACCCACTGCAAAAGAATGTTTTTTCTGGCTGCAAATGTCAAAATATTATAAAGTCTCTTGTTGGTTGATGTTCTTGTATGTTTACTTGGAAGTCCCAGGATCAGAGACACAGGGTCCATGTCTATGTTGATGTGAAGAATACTTTCTATTTCACGGATAATTTCAGTCCAATATTGTTGAAGTTTCTGACAAGACCATTATTGCTATTTTTTACTTTAGTAAAAGATCTGAATATTTCTTTCACCACCGTAAACACCGAACACAGAGTTTTTGTCGAAACATGAGAAATCAACCTTTATTTAAACAATCTCGATCTGACAAAAATTCACTTGTAGCATAAAAAAGTCAAACAACTCTAACAATTTAATATTTATAAAAAAAGAAAATACAAACAGAAAAAAGTCAGAGCGGGAGTCTGTTAGTGGACGAAGGTTCACTGAGTTCTCCGGGTGCATTTTTTAAATTTAACATCTGTCCGTGTTTGCAGATTCGAGGTCTCAGCTGGTCCAGAAAACTCAGTCAACCTGCATCAGTAAACAGGCTCCTGCAACACACACACAAACACACAGCTGAGTCATGCTGTCATCTGTTGCCGTGGCGACGCAGAGTGCAGGCGGGCGGGGTCAGAGGTCAGTGGACAACAGAGTTGAGCGGCTCGGCTCTGATGTTTCCTAAATCCAGAGTGGAGTCTGTTTCCTCGTCGATCTCCCGATCACCGCCCTGAAAACACGGAAAAGAAGTTCGAACTGAACTCCAAACTTAACGAATCAAATCCTGCTTTTACATTAACGCACGAGTCAAAATCACCGAACGAGATTAAATACGACAATATAACTATCACCCTAAATACTTTCACATTTTACAGATCACACACATTTTAACCAGTGAATTCTCAAAACTGTTGCCTAATAATTTCCCACATTTCCATGACTTTAAGTAGTTGCTCGTACTAAAAAAACAAACTAACAAAACGTCACAGTTCTTTTGGGGGAACAGAAAATCAAATATCCTATCGACTGATGTCATGAGGAAAAGGCACCGTTAACATTAGAGACCAGCGATTATCTAAACTGCATATTTTATTATTCCAGTGATTAAATGAATCCAGGAAATAACAAGTTCAATTTTTAAGTCAAGTACTTCTGACATTTATTTTTAATTTTAGGGAAAAGGCTGCTATGATTTTCACAGCAATGCTTTTGAATGTTGTTATTTGTATTATTATTATTATTAATAATAATCATAAAAATTATTATTAATAATAAAATAATAATTGTTATTATTATTACAAATATTATTATTATATTTTTTTTGTTTCATATTGTTTTTATTTTTATTTTTTCTAGACATTAAGAAAGAAATGGCTAATAATCTACCTTGTACCTTTTATAAATAATATTAACAATAACAATAATAATAATAAAAAATACAATTATTTACGTGAGACAAGATTTTGTTATTTTTTCTTGGGCAAATTCATTGTCATATGACTTGAGTAATAAACAATCTTTATAATACAGATAATTTATTTGAAAAAAATAACGGAGACTCTGATTTGTACGTTAACGGTCATTCAGAGGTGAACGGTGACTCACACGTTGTCTCCTCTGACGATGTAAAGTCCCAGCACCACCTGCTCCACGCCCTGACTGGAGCTGAACACTCGCTCGTGACTCTCGTCCAGGATCAGGTTGATGGTCTGATCGAAGCCCTTCAGGGTGCCCTGAACACACACACACACACACACACACACACACACACACACACACACACATGGAGAAGAAAATGAGAAAATTCTCCTCCTTCTTGAGTTCAATAAACTCTTTAAAAACCCTTTTGGATCAACTGGAAAAGTCATCGTCTCAGAGCTGAAAACAGGGCTGTTATTCTGACTTTTTAGAGACGCGTGTTTCTCACAGGTCGACCACGCTACGAACATATGATGATCTCATAGACCATGATGCATTGCTGTAGATAAAACTACCCAACTATTTATAAAGGAGTTAAAATGAGCACAAATCATCTACAGCAGGAAGATTAATCCAAAAACACCACACAGAACAGGGAAAACCTTAGTGTGGGGGTACTAAACATACAGTAATTCACAGTAAAAATAAAGTGATACACACCGGGAAATGTTTTCGTACTTTTAGCATACATAAGGAGCCAAAGTGCACAAAAGGCATCACAATAGAGCCTGTTTATCAAAAAAAGTGACAATGGAGGATCCCTCAAACTCCTCCTCGCTACGCCCCAAATGTCCTAAAATAAGAGAAACATCCTAAAATCCTAGAAATGTCCCAAAGTACTATAAATGCTGTGACCCCCAAAATGTCCTAACATCTTAGAAACGTCTTAAAATCCTAGAAATGTCCCATAATCCTAGAAATGAGTTAAAATTCAAGAAAGGTCCTAAAATCCTGGAAACATGTGGAGTGCTGGAGTGACTGGCCCCTGGCCTCCTGTCATTTTGCAAAAGTGGCCCCCAAATAAAGCAAGTTAAGTATCTCTGCTCTGCTGCAACATATCGACTTTAATTTTAAACACTTTTGTTTGAACTCGCACTTAAATGAGGGTTTGAATGTGCGACTTTAATGTTATTGTGGTATTTTTACAGTGTGGCGTCAGTACTTTTGCAGTAAATATTTGTGTAAATAAATGTTTCCTCCATCACTGCAGGTATTTCAGGATGTTTTAAACTCACCACGATCATCCTGCCGTCTGAGGTGATGATGGCCACGGTGCCTGAATCACACACAGTTAAAGGAAAAACACACTTTTCTGCACAAAACTTTCATAAAATTAACATTAATAAGCTAAAGAAAATAGCATATTACGCTGGTAACTCTTACAACACCGCTGCATTACTAAATGAACGCTGAACGTCCAGAAATAACAAAAAATAACCCTTTTAGCTCGGGATGCTAAGCTAACTAGCATTTTTTCATTCATTCACATGGGCTGTTAGCATGTTAGCCAGCTAGCGTTAGCAGCAGGATACGGTTAATGTAGCTCTCCAGGGCGGTGGACATGCTTCCTGCCGGGCTCCGTGTTTATTTATCCAGCGGAGAGGTCGGTTAATATTTCCTCCCGGTTAGCTGGAGGTGAAACGGTGCAGAAACGTCACGCAGAAACGGCGGCAGGTGCTAACGATGCTAACGGCAACACAACACGGGAGAACAGACCGAACCAATCCACCGCCGAGTCACCGAGCAGAACAGGCGGGAGAGGAGAGCGCCGAGCGGGAACAATTCAGCTGTGACGTGTTGTGGTGGAAGAAATTCAGATCCTTAACTTAAAAATTAAAAAAAAAAAAACAACCTGAAACCTCAAAATTATTTTTTTCAAAAAAGAAGAAGAAATATATATAAAATCAAAATTATACAAAATAGAAAACACCCAAAACTTAAAATTAAAAAAATATAAAACTATAAACTCAAAATTATTTAAAATAAATATAGAAAAGAAAAACCACCCCAAAACTCAGAATCATAAAAAATAGAAAAAGACTTTAATGTTTCTCAAAATAGGTGACAGTTAATTGTCTGTGAATTGACTGATTGATTAATCAACTGAATGTTGTGGCTGTACTTGTATAAACTCTTTGATAATTTAATTTAATGTAATTTTTTAAATTTTATGCAAAAAAAAATTGTAAGGTAACTAAATCCATCAGATAAATGTAGTAAAGTAAAAAGTACAATCTTCCCATAAAGTAGCATGAAAAAAAAATACTTAAGCACAAGTACCACAAATTCATACTCAAGTACAATACTTACAATACTACTGAAATACCCTCTATGTTTACAGCTAACATTAATCACCACAATGAAAACTAGAAAAATGTATTTTATTAAATTTCAAGTGTCGTCCCACAGAGATGTGTGCGTGGCGATTATGTTACTTAACTTTGTGCAAACACTTGTTTTATGTTTATTCTGAAAATCTGCAGGTCTTGCACCCATCCATTTGTTAAATTAAAGGTGGGCCTTGAGAAATGTAAAATTTGCTCTAAAGTGTCGGCGCTAACTCCACAAACAAAGTATGAATATGTGTCTGTAAAAGATTAAACTTATCCTTTGCTTCTTTCTTCAGTTTTACTCATTGACGGTATGCTGTACTTGCTCTTTGGACATCTTAAATGCATTTTTTGGAGGATTACAATGCCAGCTTTTAAGTGTATACGCCACCCGCCCGAGACAAGTCCTAAAATATGCCAAGAACGCATTGAAATTGTTGCCTATTCTCTATAAAGAAAATATAAATATCTACATTTGCTATGTCTGCTGCTGATTAAATGTAAAAAAAAAAGCTTGCCATACACTGTAAAATGACAAATAAACACATGAACCATGTTAATTTTAAACACAAACATGGAGTCCAGTCGTCCCAGCAGGTCTTCATCTTTATTGTTGCTCAGTAGTCGTCCATACAAAGGGGGGGTGGAGGAGAGCAGTGGAGCCCGACAGGACAAACACCAGGAACGTCATGCTACCAAAGTATTAAATTTGTACAAAAATACTTTACAACATCCCTGTTCCTTTAAAGAAAAATACAGTTTGGTTGGTTGGTGAAGCTACATGGAAACTAATCTGACCCACTATTTCAAATGGCAGTGTGATGCATGTGAGTGTGCGTGTGTGTACGTGTGTGTGTGTGTGTGTGTGTGTGGGAGGATGTCTTGCTGAGGTGAATCACTAGAGTGCAAATCCCTGCAATGCTATATATATACACACACACACACTCACAGACAAACACACACATACACACAGTTAATCACATGCGCACAAACACAGTGTGTATGGCTTTAGATCTCGCTCATCAAACCCTCCTGAAGCCACGCCCCCTCAGCTCTGAGGCCTTTTCCCATTGGTGGAACCATTTTCTCAGCTAAGCGCTAAAGTGCTAACCACGCTAACAAAGCTAACACCTCCAGTTACCACTACAAACAAGACCTTTGTGTAATGTTAGCCATAAAATGGTGGATGCTAACCATATGCTAACTGAATACTAACTGTATTAGCCCTGTGCTAGCCATGTGCTAAATAAAGTGATAGTGTAGCTGTGAGCTACACCTAATATTACCTCTTCGTACCAGGTGTTACTTTGCTGTTAGCCTTATTCTAGGAGTTGTCAAAATGTTAGCCCTGCGCTAGCCATAGGGTAACTGGTAGCCCCATGTTAGGCGCGAGCTAAACCTAATATTATATTATTACATTGTGTCTTAACCGTTCTGTAATTGGCTATAACCATAAACCCATTTTTTAGCCAGGTGTAAGCCGTAATTTAGCTGTATTATAGATAACTAATGTTATGTTTAGGCCTACCAGATGGTAGCCCCAATGCTAGCTGTTTGCTAACCAAATACTAGCTGTGTTTCACAGATTTTAGCCCTCTGTTAGCATTGTGCTAGGTGTGTGTAACCATGGAAACATATTAGCTGTATACTATGTCTTTGCTGTGTTCCAAGTCTGTGTTAACCATATATTATGCATATTAGACACAAAGCATATTAGTCTGTGAGCTAACCTTGGATTAGCTATGATTGCAATGTATTAGCCTTTCTCCAAGTGTACTAGCCTTAGCCAGTTGTTAGCCTTATGTTAAGGCCTAGGTATGTTAGCCAGGTGTTAACTCTGCTTTTAACTGTATGCAAAACATCTATTAGAATGTTTACCAGATGCTAGCCCTTTGTTAGCTGTGTGCTAACCAATTACTAGCTGTGTTTACCAGCTGTAGCCCTATTTTAGCCTTGTGCTAGATGTGTGCATACACTGGCTGTATTAGCCAGATGTTGGCCCTTGGTTAGCCATGTGCTAACATCTAGGTATGTTCGATAGATTTTAGCTGTGTGCTAACTATACATTTTCAAGATGATAAGTATAAGTCTGCTTGGTGGTAACCACAGCTAGTATTAGCCGTGTGCATTAACCGCATGGTATCATGTCAAATCTGACATGTTGATTTTACTTAAAAATATCGAATAAACTTATTGCCTTCAAAAGGTAAGTGAATACAACTATTAATATTAATTTATATCTACTTTATATCTTATTAAGTTAACTTAAAATGAAGCTAGATTTATTTAATTTTGTGAAGTTGTTGCGAGTTTAATCAATCTTTCTAAGTTTTAGCAACTTTGCTAATCCAAGTTTACTGTGCTATAAACAATATCTGTACTCTGCTGTTTACAAACTAGTCAATCATATAGTTGTACGTCTTTAAACATGTTAACAAACAGAACTTGCAGATCTACAAACCAATATTTGCACAATCCTCTTTGTGATGATCAAGTTAAGTCAGACTAACTTGGTTTACTGAAGTTGCTAACATTTACAAAGAGGGTCGCTTTACTTGTCATTTCTAAGTTGAAACAATTTCACAAATTAAGTAAACAGCTAAATTTTGACAGCGCTTAATAATTCAATACAAAGTAAACAGAAATATTATTAATAGTTATATTTACTTCCCTTTTTCAAGTCAGTTGGTTTCTAGGATTATTTTAAGTAAAATCATCTTTATGCTAGCCCTGTACTTAGCGTATGCTAGCCACATGCTAACACTGTGCTTCAGATTCACGTTACAAAGTTTCGGACGAAGTTGAGCAGCCAATTACAACTATCCAAAAAAAAGAAACAGCCAATCATAGCAGCTGCACAGTCACAGCCAATCACAGCTCTCCGATCCAGAGCACAGGGCGTTTAGCAGCTAGCGACTGTTGTTAGAGCTCAGGGAGGGTTTCTACTGGTCGGTGCTGAGGGAGGATTCTGATTGGCCAGTTTAAATAGTGAGTTCAGGTTGAGGTGAGAGCAGGAAGATGTTGACATCACTCCAAAATAAACATACACACACATGCAGTCATACACAACCACGCGCTCTCACACACACACACACACACACACACACACACACACACACACACACACACACAGGTATTTACTGTCACAGGTTTCCTGATTCGTCAGGATTTTTTTCTCGTGTAACATTGTTGTTTTCGTGGTTATGAGGTGAAGGTTTTCGGGGTTCAATGGTCTCGATGTGAACAGCGACGGGACTGAACTGTTTTTAATCTATTTTACATCTTTTCAAGTTCAGTCGCCATGGAAACAAACGAACAAACAAACAGAGAAAACTGACAACAGTCAATCAAAAAACACACCGATCGATTAGCATAATAGATCACTGTTACTGAGGGTGGGGTGGGTGTGGGGGGGGGGGGTCAGGAAAGTGGGGGTGGGGGCATGCTTGGCTTCCTCCTGGTAGCTGATTGGTCAGCTTGTGTGTCAAGCAGAACCAATCACAGACAGGCAGGTAAGATTTTCTGATTGGTTCCAGCCAATCAGCTGAATCTCTCAGAACTGCCATCTGTCGTCGTCTTGGCTGCCTATTGGTCGAGGGGAAAATGAGGAGGGGGGGGGGGGCAAAGGGGCTTAACTGGCCTTGTGTTTAACACACACACATAACATACAAACACACACACAGACACGCACACATACATACACACAGTGTGGCCAGTCTCAACCAGTGTTAAACAGTAGAAAAAGATTCTTATTGAACTGCTCAGTTTCATCATCATCATCATCATCATCATCATCATCATCATCATCATTGTCAATATGATTATTATTACTCTTCCAGTCTGCAGCTCGTTCATGGCACAGAACTAAAATCTTAACAGTAAACCCTCTGTCTTTCTGTACATTTCATTAGGGATGCTCCGATCAATATCAGCTGATAATTATTGACATGATTTACATCTTAAAATTGACTGAAACATTTAATCGTGTTACCATTACCACATCCATCATGGCTGCCTGTTTTCCACCATTAAGGCTGGTATCCTTTCAAATGTATCTAAACTAAAAAATATTTTAAAAATCTTTACTTTGATATACACCAATCAGCCAAAACAATAATACTCAGTTCATTTACATGCACAGTTCAGTCAAGCTACAGTTAAAGCTCAAATTAATTGGACTACTGTCTTTGTCCCCGTATACAAGCATCGGGAAGAATCGATTTATTGACTAAAGTATGTCCCCTTTTAGCCAGTTTCTAGTAGACCTTCTTCCGGTTGACCTATCACGTCACATATTAAGTAGCTTAAATGTTTTGGCTGATCGATATATGTGAACATTTTTTTCTACGAAAATTGAGTAGAAAATTGGTAAGATTTTCTTTAGAAAACAATCTCACCACATGGTCCATTAAGCAACTGGTGTGACGTTTGCGATCAAAATCACATGACTGTATGGAGTTTGCCCACTTCTCATGGGACTGTAGATGGTCATTTTTTTAAAAATTTTTACACACCTTAAGGACTTTTCATCCACACTGACATAAAAATTGCCAATGGTGCTCCAATGATAGCATGCTACAAGCTAACAGACTTTTGAAGGATTTCGTTTTTCTTGTAACTCTGGAGGTTTACCCAACATGTCAGAATCGAATTCAAGCAGTTGCAACTTGTTGGGATGTTAAGATCCCATCCTTTTAAAATTCTCATCCCTACCTGAAATAAACCAGATCTTCACCTAACACCATCCATGTCTGATCTTAAGCTTTAACAACCATTTTCAACATAATTTTATGCTTTATCTTCGAAAGACTTGTACATAACCATAACCATCTTTAATCTTTTGCCTAAGTCAACGCTCTGTGCCAACAAAGGTATTTCCACCCATAACTTGAAAAACATCGAAGTTAAGACTGACAGAAATCAATGTTTAAGAACAGAAACCAGTCAGTAATCAGTATTGGTTTGGACGATCCCTAAGACATCAACACTCAATATGGTGATCGGAGCATCCCTAGTCTCCTTGGCAACCTGTTTGTCCATCAGCAGGTTTTAGATCCTGGAGTCCCATCAGTCTTTGTGCTGCTGTGGTCCTTGGCCAGTGCAACCAGAAGCCATGGTTTTGATTCTACTAAGACCAGATGGACCAGAAGCCATTGCTCTGGACTCATAGAAATTCTGGTTATGGTTCTGTCTTAGTACACTCAATCCTGTGACCACTATGACCAAGAACAAGAACCATGTCTTGGTCCACTAAGTCCAGAACCCACATGTTTTAAACCAGTCATACCACTGGCTGTGGCTTCAATAGGACCAGTATCCCTAGTTCTAGGTTTGTAGAACCAGTTACCGTTATTCTTAAACCAGTAAAACCACTGGCTGTGGCTCTGGCTTCAATAGAATCAGTAGTCATGGCTCTGGGCTTAAAGAACCAGTACCCATCAATTCCCGGCACAGTTAGACCAGGAGCTCTGGCTGTGGTTCCGGTAGGATCAGTAGTTATAGTTCGGGTTCCAGTGACTCCAGTAGGACCAGTATGCAGAACTGGTTCAAGTGAAAAGGTGAGGAGTTGCTCCTGTCCATCAGTGTGCTTTCAGGCTGCTTTAGCAGTTCAAAGGTCAAACTCAAGTGGTCAAAGGTCAATATTCATCCAGAAGGTGTGTGTAGCACCATGGGGGTCCACTCTGAACCAGTTCGGACAGGTCTAAACCAGTGTAACTCAACTTTTCTGTATTGTTCTCCTTGTTGACCTCTTCAGTCCAGTCTGGTAAGAACCGGTTTAATCCAGTTTCGTCCAGTTTTTGTCCGCTATAAGGAATTATTATTCACCTGACCCACTGCAAGCCCCGCCCCGATCCCGTCTCCCGGTTGGCTCCACTTGATCGGACCACCATCCTCTCCTTGGCCAATGGAGAGCTCTGAAGGTCCCAGGTCACTGCTGATTGGCTGAGAGGAGTTGCTGTTGTTGGTGGTGCTGTCGGTGTGATTGACCAAGAGGGAGGGGGAGGACGTGGGGTTCCGGCTGATGACAAGCTCCAGATGGTTTGGAGACTCGGCGATCAATGGTACGACGAGGCAGCAGTCAAAGTCCCTAGTCCGCACATGGTTAATCTGGAAGACATAAAAGGCTTATGATTTATTAATCTGAGTACAGCCTCACAGAGGTGCTAGCATGGCTGTAGATACTGGTGTTTTTGTACCTGTAGTATCCGGTCATAGGCTCGGAGACCTCCCCGCTCTGCCGGGCCTCCTGGTCGAATGTTATTGACATAGACGCCACGGTCCAACATACCGTCAGAAACACTGAAACCAAAATCTTCCAGATCTGAGGCCTTCTCTAGAGTCAGCTACAAACACAGACACATACTTTGTTAGGATCACAACAGATAAATCAATGTCTGGTCATTTTGAAGTTTCAAAGAATCTGTTTATTTTAAAGTGCGTTGTGGGCGATCGACAAGTGGACAGCACTAAATACAAATGACCAACAAGGTGCAATGTGATCTGATCACACCAGTTGCCATGGTGATCTCAGACACATTTGACCTCCTTTTTTTTGTCATATTGACACCAATGCATCCTGATGTGTCTTCAGCAAGGATGTAACAGGACATACCAGGACATCAACAAGACATGGACCTTTTGTTGTCTTGTCCAGTGCTCTTGTCAATGCAAGTCCCAAAAGATCTCAACAGGTGGAACAGTCTTCAGAATTATACTAAATCTTGAGCTATGTTTTTGTTTTCTTGGTTAGCTGGTGCATAATAACTACGCATTGTCCTTTGATCTTTTAGCGAAAGTGACCAGGGCACCATTGAGACATCAGAGAATATCATAGACACAGATGGCGAAACAACGATGTGTTTCGATAGTCCACTTGTGTTTGGCTCACCAGAATGCATTTTAACACCAATTGAGAAATGTGTAAATGGGTCAAACGTCACCTTATGGAGTTCCACAGGGTTCTGGTTTAGGATCTCGTTGACTTCCTGCCTCATCTTCCTCATGGCAAAGGCTCGGCGCTGTGGGTCAGAGGGCAAGGTGTTGGACCGTGGGGTCACCTGAGAAAAGGTAGGGGAATAAATCTTCAAAAAGAAACAAACACCAGCTTTTAAGATATGACAGTGTGAGGTCAGTGGTCGGCACTGGTTACCTGTGGTTTGGAGTTGCTGCGTTCCTGGAAGCTCGCCTGGCGTCCCAGTGTGCTACGCAGGGGGGTGGGGTCGTGGTTCAGACTGAGGCTGGAGCCTGACATGATGGTTGCCTGGAGACAGCCAATCAAAAACATCCAATCACACACAGCCTTTTAAAAAAGGAAAGGTCAGTCGGATCCATAAAAAAACATGGTGCTCAATAGCATCTTGGGAATCCAACCTTTGACTCCAGCTGCCATGATCACACCAGGACAGGACAGGCCTCTAATGACAGATTCTATTGTTTCTTCTTCTGATGGGCTCTACTGATGCTCTACTGACACTTTCTACTGTAGTTTCTTACTGTTGCTGTCCATGGTGGTCCACTGATGGGATCGATTGTGCGAGGATCAACAGAAAGAATCCACTGATTACAAGTACTCACTAGGCTTGGGCGGTGTCACAGTATTACAGTATACTAGGGTAAAAAACAAAACAATTTCCCTCGTAGGGTTAATAAAGTATTTCTATTCTATTCTATTCTATTTAGAAATCCCAAAGGTATGTTTTTCATCATGCTCCTCTTTCTATTACACTTATTGTATGTAGTGCACAGCACGCACCACCAGAGCTCAGTCTGTCCTGTCTCTACTGATGGAACAGGCAGCTGAGCTGAAAGACGCAGCGACAGCTAATGGTGGAGGGAGAAGTTACAGATCTGTAAACAGCTGGCAGCCAGCAACAGCAGAGACCATGGGGAATAGCAGCATGTTTTTTACATCTTACTCGGTGAATTAAGGATTTATTTTGACCAAACCGGAGCTGGTGATTGTTGGAACAGTGGACTTACCAACTAGATTACTCGCATTATGGTTTGGGTGAGTATAATTTTGTTTCTATCAAGTTTGAATGAAATGTGCTTTATGAGGCAATTAAGCCTCGTTGTCAATTAAGCCTAGTCAGTCTTTCATGACTGTGAGAAAGTTAAATTAAAAAGGTGTACAGCTGTATTTTTCTCTTTGATAAGAAAAACAAGTGTTAGAAAATTACTTTTTGTAACATTGTGTGGTTCTCTATTGTGTATTTATAAGTCTGAAAAGATTAAAGTAAGTAGTGTACTTGCTGTTGAGGAGGGTGTTAGCACCGCACCCTCATACCTTCACGTACCGTATACCCCGGTGAAATTTCAGGAAGGTATTTGGTCTTTTCGCCCAAGTGTACTACTCACACGACAGGATCTACTGTTTCTATTGAAAAATCTTCTGACTGAATCCTCTGTTGTTGGACTCTGAGAATTTACCACGCTTTTCATGTTTACTGACCTGATCCTTTATGAGCATCTGTTTTTTGTACTGACAGAATCCACAACTGTTTCTATTGGTCAGTTAATTTGCAGGATTTACCTCAGTTTCTTCTGACAGGATCTACGGTTGTTTTAACTTAATCTGTTTGTATCTACCTGTTTCTACTGACTGGATTTAATGTTATTTTAACTGGTATGATCTTAGACTTGATGTGTTCTTTTCTGAAATGATCTACGATTGTTCATACTGTGACAATCTCCTTTATCTGTTTCTTTTTTTTATCTGTTTCTACTGACAGATTTACTGATGAACTGTTCCTCCTACTGAGTAGATCAATCAACAGAATTTATTGGGTTTTTTTTAATCGATAGGCAGGTTTCCATTAACCGCCAAATAGCGCAAATTAAAATTGTGAATATAAAATACGTCAATTAAGAAAAAAAACACTTATATATCTTTAAAAAGGTTTTTATGCTTGCATGAGGTGGTTTTTCAGACGATTCTGAAAAAAATCATATTTCGCAGCACTGCAATGGAAACACTTTTTGGGCTTTTCAAGGTCACATGATGCTATGGCCATGTGCTTGGCTCCCTCATGATGCAGCAGGCGGAACAAGAGGTGTTATTGCATCACATAACTCTTTAAAAGTTGAGTAGATCATTTGGAAGTTTTTGAATCCACAATTTCTCAGTGAAATCGTGGACTATCAGCTCCCAGAAATCCCTCATGCGTGGTCGCTCCAACATATACGGGGCTCGCCTTTCCTCGCCTACGTCGCCTTTGATTGCAAATAATGACGGCTCGTGCGGTGGCTGTAATAGAAATAAACCTGCTGATGTTTTGAACATCCATCACCATGGTTACGGAATGTTATTGCAAAAAAAGTTGCATAACATCACTCAATAGAAACGCAGTCATCTCGCGATTGTTTTATCGACATTTTGAAAAAATCGCTTAAGTTTTGCGCAAATCTGTAATGGAAACCCGCCCAATAATCTACTCCTGTTTCTACTGAGGTTCTCAGTAGAACATGTTCTACTTGATGACAGTCTCACTCAACACTCCTCAGCCAATCAGAATCAAGGACTCATCAGACGCATGCATGACTTGACAGATCTGCTTCATGACTGGCAAAACAAACTACCCATCAGGCCTTGCTTGCACAAGCTCTCCCAGCATGCCTTGCTCAAACTTGCCATGCCCGGTGCAACATGACTCTGCCACGTGATTGGTCAGAAGCTGGGTGATGTCACTAAAATGTCACAATGACGTCACCATGGTCTGTGTGTAGCGTTGCTGCTGGGGGTGCGGTTAGAGTCACATTCAAAAAAACAGCTAACATGTCTGATGTTTGACAACGCTAAAAGTCTCCACAGTGACAGAGGAGAGAGGAGAGGAGGACAGGAGGAGAGTTAGTAGTGGAGAGGAAGGAGGATACCAGAGTGAGGAGGTGCGTTTCCTGTCCAGACTCCTGGAAGAGAAGGAGTCAGTTCTCTTTTCAGCTTCGTGACTCAACGTTTACAGCTGCATTTCCAACAAACAAATACTTCTTAAAGCAAGAGAGGAAAATAAACTGTCACTACAGTCTTATAATTTAGTGAAAGTTATAAAGACCAGCTGGTCTTTTTGATTAAAAAGTTTAACCTTTAAAATGTAATATATTTAATAAATTGATTACGTTTTTGCATTTTAATAATCTTAATCTGCATCCTGCTTCTAAATATTCAATATTTTTTATTTTTCTTTTATGTTCATTGTTTTGCACCAAAACACCAAGTCAAATTACTTATATATGTAAATGTATTTGGCAATAAACCAGATTCTGATTCTGATTCTGAAAACAATGTAATAAATTAAAAAGTACAGTGATGGAATAACACGTAAAAGTTGAAATACAACACTTGGACCAAAGTAGAAAAGTATAAGCAAAAAAAACAGAACTAACACAAATTATTTTTTTTTTTTTTCTGAAAAGCACAAAAGTATTATCTTTAAAAAAATAAACACACATTTATGCACTGCTGCACCTCTTTAAAATGTTGTATTTTGCTTAATTTTATGAATTTTATACACTCTATTTTTAGCTTTTTTTTTATTAATATTATCTCAGTGGGTTTTATTTTCCATCTTATGTTACATATTCTACGTACGTGTGTTTACTATGTTTTTACTAGTATTATCAAGTGGCTTAAATCCATACGATTCATTTTATGAATTCTATTGTAATCTTATGTTATTTTTACATGCAGGTTTTATAATTTCTTTATGTCGTTTATGTATTTTCATATAAATTTCAGTTTATGATTCAAAGAAAATAATGTAGTGTTGTTGTTTTATTGAGTCAAAGTTCCTTCTTGTGTTTGAGAGACTCGGTTAAGATAATCAAAGTATTGAAACTCAGGTTTTCAAAATATACTCAGCCACAGATACTATTACTGCTATTACTATTAATACTACAACTAATTGTACTGCTGATACTGCACCTAACAGTACTACTCACCTCCAGCTCTCTGAGGATGCCGCTCTGGCCGCAGGTCTCCAGATCCTCCAGAGCCTGAGACCAGAAGTTCTCCTCCTGGTCCGGTTCTGTCCCATCATGACCCACAGTGAACCTAAAGGAAAAGGTCAAAGGTCAATCAGAGAGAAGAACAATCTGATGGACTTACACACACACACACACACACACAGAGGACACAGGTGACGAACAGGTCATGCAGGTGAGCGTTGTGAGGGACGACATGTGCAGCGACGACATACAGATCCATCAGGTGTATGTGTCAGTGACGCAGGGGTTAAAGGTCACCAGGTGTCACAGGGCTGTGTGAGGGGGTTACAGGTCAAAGGTCAGTGTGGTACCTGCTGTCAGTGATTAGACCGCTGGGCAGATTACAGGCTCTGCAGACAGAGACACACTGCTGTTACTGCTGTTAGCTCGCCGCTAGCAACTCCCACTGATTTATATAGGGAATGCTAACACGCTAATGGACGTGTAGGAATTAGAATCGCTGCTTCCCGAAAAAATCAGACAAATTTATAGGACATTCGTAGGATTTTAGGACATTTCTAGGATTTTAGGATGTTTCTGAGATTTTAGGCCATTTCTAGGATTTCGGGGCATTTCCAGGATTTAATGGCATTTGTAGGATTTTAGGATGTTTGTCTGATTTTAGGACTATTCTGGGACTTTGGGACATTCGTAGGACTTTAGGACATTTCGAGGATTTCAGGATGTTTCTAGGATTTTAGGCCATTTGTAGGATTTTAAGATGTTTCCAAGGTTTAAGGACATTTCTTAGATTTAAGTACATTTCTAGGATTGTAGGGATGTTTGTAGGATTTTAAGACATTTTTAGGATTTTAAGGCGTTTCCAGGGTTTATTGACATTTGAAGGATTTTAGGATGTTTCTCGGATTTCACTAAGTTTCTTGGATTTTCGGACATCAGGGGCTTAGCTAGGACCTGTCAGGGGATCCTCCGCTGGCACCTCTTTTGATAAAGAAGCTAAATTTTGGAAGGCAATTAGCAACTTGACAAGAAATCACTCAAGATTGGCAAAAAAGTTACAAGAAAATTACCTGAAAATGAGAAAAAACAGAGAGTAAAAAACAAAAACAAAAAAGGAAATGAAAAAATTGAGAGAAATATAAAGAGAGAATATTCTGTGAAATATTTCGGATAAATGATTCTAATAATCATAAATATTCTGACCTTTTCCCTGTTTTTTTGTAATATTTCTCTATTTTTTAAAACATTACTTTTTCAGGCTTTTCACTTTTACCATATTTTGCAAGTTTCTCATTGACCTTTACTATGTTTTTGAAAAGTATTAAACCTTTTTAGTCCGATTTTTTAGGTTTAAATACTTAAAACTGATGAAAAAAAACTGTTCATCCAGGTTTCAAAGAGTGAAACAAAAATGATTTTACTCTTTATGAAAAGCTCCGTCTCTGCCGGGATCCTTTTCATAACGTTTGACACTTTGAACAACAATCTGAGTCAGTGGACGTAAACTGATCGTGCGCTTTGGTGTTTAATACTGGACCAGTTTGCGTTGTCCCCGCTCGTCTCCTAGACGTAAAAACTTGGGAAAAAAGGCTCCATATGATCTTTATTGTATTTTGTAACGGTTACTAAGGCCGTTATTGTTTTCTTTAAAATTCATTTTCACAGAAATCTGTTCTGTTATTTACTTTTTTCTTCTGAATCTCTGAACAGAAATTCACTTCTGATTCTCTCTCTCACCCTCCGAGAGGTGGGCGGTCCCAGTCGTCGTCGCTCAGGCCCAGATCTGACAGCGGATTGGCTCTCTGTCGAGTCGAGGAGGATGATTGGCTGTTGGTTGTCTTGGCGTTGCGCCACTCGTGGAAACTGTACGGAGACGACTGAAATGGTGGAGCTGCACACACAGAAACACATTTTGTTACCGCAGTCTTAATGAATCAAAGACCAGAGGTCAAAGGTCAAAGGTCAGTTTCGTACCCGGGGTGGTGAAGCTGCTGTCCACGTTGGATCCGTCCCAGGACTCCACGGCGCTGTCGACAGACGGCAGCGTGCTGAACGCTCTCTGGCTTGACAGAGGCGCTACCATGACGACGGGCTCATCAACCCCGTCCTGATGCTCGTGGACAAGCCCCGCCCCCAGGCCTGGACCAATCACACAGGACTTTGGGCTCGACACTAAACAAAGATAAAACGCTGTGAGAAACTACAGTTTAGTTTCGTTTGTTGTCTTAGTTTAAAAGATGTTTTTGGGCAACGTGGGCTGTTTTTACGCCTAAATTTGTTCCCATTTTAACAAATTATCACCATTAAGTACGCAGCATTTATGATAAGCAGCTTATTATTATAAAGCGCCATCGATGTACAGACAGGAAAAGAAACGCAATTATTCTGAAAATTGTACTTAATCTGCATTAAACAGGCATTATGATTTTACGAATTGGAGAAGGATCTGTATTTTTGAAGCTGTGGTAGTCAAAGTCATAAATAAAAAAAATTAAAAAATAATTCGATTAAAAAAATCACGAGCACTGATGGTGTGCCTGGATGAGTCTGTAAATAGCTAAAAATGGAGAGAACTACCACTCTACGTAGATTTATTTCATTTTTTCCTATCATTTAATTTCAGCTGGTGCTGTGACCATAAAAAACTCCTGTTATTACATTTACCCAAGTCATGAACAAATATCATTAATGTTGACACATTTTGATAAAGCATAGATATTTAAAAAAAAGAAAGAGCTTAAAATCATGATGATTCTGCAGTCAAAGGGAGCGTTTTTTTCCCTCTTTAAGATTTATTGATATTTATTCATGATGGGAGTCACAGATTTATATCCTGGAGAAGTCTGGGTCACACTGAATTTAAAAGTGCGTCTGCACATTTTGACGCAAATTGCAGCAATCACATTTTGAGGCTTATTCATGGACTTCCTGAAATATAATCAACTCTGTCTGTGTGTGTGTGTGGGTGTGTGTGTGTGTGTGTGTGTGTGTGTGTGTGTACGTACGCTCTCCCTGCTTCTTGATCTTCAGTGTGACCGTCTCTCCCGCTTGTTGCAGCAGACTGATGGCTTCGCTCAGAGGTTTCCCCTTCAGACTGCTGCTGTTGATCGCCAGAATACGATCGCCTACATGGATCGCACCGGTCCTGCAACACACACACACACACACACACACACAGAGATATACATCCATGCAAAGTTAGGGCGTCCTCAGGTTATTTTCACACATTTGACATTATCCCCCTTCTGTAAACAGTTGCACATTATTTAGTTAATTAGTTATTTAGTTAGTTATTTAGTTATTTCTCTCACGCCTGATAACATTATTTAAAAAAGAAAAAGAAGAAATAAAACATAATTTTAAACAGTATCTCAGAAAGGTACAAAAGTGCCACACCAATATAGTATTTGCAATTATAAATTCAAAATACGATGTTAAATTTCAATTTTAAAATTTACAAAATAAGAAGTAATCATAAAGAAAATTATATTAAACTGTAATAAAATTACAGTTATTCATTACTATCAGCAGAGGGCGACATTCTCCACTTTATTCTGATACGAAAAAATCTGAGACTGTTGATCTTTAAATTTCATTAATTCACAATAAAGTTTAAGAAAAGTGATTTTATTTGACACATAAACAGGTTGTTAAAGAGTTAGATATAATGGAGGTATTCATGTTCAAAATGACACTAAAATGTTTTAAATTTCATTAAAAGTTATTATTTATTCTAATTTTTTATACTGTGAATCACATTTTAGACTGTTCTGAAAAGTTTTATTAACAAAGACTTTTTAAATATTTATTACATGATTTATATCATAATAATGATAATAATACATGTGACAGAGTAAGAACACTTCAAGATTTAAATACTTATAGTACATATATTTTTACAATTATTTAACTAACACCTTTTTCAAATTTCCATCATTATTATTATTTTGACTCTTATTTCAGACATTATTTTTGAAATTGCATATTAATTGCAATTAATAATAATTGCATAT
The DNA here is from genome assembly GCF_008729295.1 of Plectropomus leopardus. Taxonomy (NCBI): domain Eukaryota; kingdom Metazoa; phylum Chordata; class Actinopteri; order Perciformes; family Serranidae; genus Plectropomus; species Plectropomus leopardus. The sequence goes on from NC_056484.1 coordinate 2,750,328, forward strand.
TAGCATTTTAGCACATCCTCAACAGTATATCACATATATCAAACATCACTGCATACACAACGTGACAAATTAACGATTTAAATCTTGAAAATGCTCCAGGATTAATGTGCGCGTCAAGTGATGACACAGGTGTGTGTGTGTGTGTGTGTGTGTGTGTGTGTGTGTGTGTACCTCTCAGCCAGCCCTCCTTTGCTCAGTGAGGAGATGATGATGGGGTCAAAGGGCTCCTCCGTGCCTGAGATGGTGATTCCCAGCGGGCCTCCGTACCTCTGCAGCTCCACCGTGTAGATGATGCTGCCGGACACTTCCTGTTCATCTGAAACGACCAATAAAGGTTCATTCAACACCAGGTGCGGTCACTGTGAGCACACGGCATGATGGGACAGATGCTGGAAAATAAAAAGACCTGGCGTTAAAGGGTTAACGAGGGACTGAAGGGTCTCGACTCCAGCCTGCTTTAAGCTGCACGGATTTTAAAACGTTACTGTGATTTAAGGACATTTCTCAGATTTTACTGTTAGTGTTTTTTTTTTTTTATTTTAGGACATTTCTAGGTTTTTTTTTTAATTTTTTTGGATTTTAGGACATTTTTCAAATTTTCGAAAATTTGTAGGATTTAAGGACATTTCTAGAATTTTAAGATATTTCAGGGATTTTAGGATGAATCTCAATTTTTAGGACATTTATAGGAATTTGGGACAGTTCAAGGATTTTAGAAATTTTCCGACATTTTTTGTATTTCAGGACTTTTTTAGGATTTTAATACATTTTTCAGATTTTAGGATGTTTCTAGGATTTTAGGGCTTTTTGGGGATTTTCTGACATTTTTTGGATTTCAGAACATTTTTAGGATTTTATGACATTTTTGGATATTAGCACATTCCTTGTATTTTATGACATGATTTTTTTTCCTACGATTTTATGACATTTTCTTTTTATTTTAGGATGTTTTTCAGACTTTGGGATGTTTGTCAGATTTTAGGATGTTTTAGGATTTTAGGGCATTTATAGGATTTAGGACGTTTCTATGATTTTTTGACCTTTATAGGAATTTAAGACGCATCTAGGATTTTGGTACATTTGTAGGATGTTAGGACATTTCTAGGATTTTAGGACATTTCTAGGATTTTAGGACACTTACAGGATCTTAAGATATTTATAGGATTTTAGGACACTGTTAGATTTTATGACATTTTTAGGAGTTTTGGACATTTCTAGGATTTTAAGACATTAGGGGCTTTGGTAGGACCTCTGTCAGGGGGGTCCTCCACTGGCACTGGAGGATTTGATGAAAGATCTTTATTTTGATGCTGTTTTATGCTCTCTGGCACCTTATGTATACTAAAAATACAAAAGTAATTCCAAGCGTGAATCACTTTATTTTCATTGGGAATTAGAAAATGGTTTTGGGGCCACCCGGCAACTTAACAGGGTCCAGATTTGGCCCGCGGGTCGTGAGTTGAGAACCACTGCAGCACACTGATGGATGAATTCATTGAAGGATTGTGCAGCTTTTGCACAAATAAGACAAATAGAAACTGTGTAATTCTCAAAAGCACCCACAAAGAGTAAAATAATCCTTAATCTGAGCTGCCAGGCAGCGTTTGGTGCTCTGTGGTATTTGCATGTATTTAAATGAGGTAATATGCATAAATTTGGAGCAAAATTAGGCCCTTTCTATGCAAATGAGCCTCACTGCCAAAACGGTCCACTTCACAAAGTTCAGCATCACAGCCACAGTGACACATTCGTGACATTATTGGTGACTGCAGAGAGTCGGTGGGAAGTGAAGCGCACTAAAAGACTCAGATATTAACCCTTCGAAACCTGGAGCGACATCAGTTTTAATTGTGCTGCTTTCAGACACCTTTCACATGTATTTAAACCTTTAATGAGCAGATTGGTGCGATTTCTATCAAAAACATTGAAAAAAGTCAATAAGCAACTTGGTATGAAATTTGCCATAAATTGCAATAAATTAGTAGAGTTAGAAATTTATTTTTTCTAGGAAAAAACAATAATTATAATTACATATTTAAAATCATGTTACAAAATTATTATAATTTTTAAATTACTTTTTTTTCTATTTTAATGTTTGTTTTGTTTTTTTCTGGCTTATTTTCTGGTAAATTTTCTAGTATTTTTTTTTTTTTTTTTACTAATTTATTGCTAATTTTGGGGTTATTTCTACTTATTTCTTTCTTCCCATGTTATTGAAAGCATTTAAGCCAATTTGCTAAAGTTTCAAAGGTTTTTTCTCTTCGTCACTGTTCTGCCTGCTGTGTTCTTGGCGAAGAGGCCACATGGATAATTACAGCACAAAAGACGCTTAAGATTTTGTTTTTCTTATTTAGCATGAGGATTTTACTCTGCAGCGATGGCGGTCAGATAAACTTCAAACCTGAGTTGTCTTCGTCTTTTCGTATCTTGAGTTTGACGAGCTCCTCGCACTGCTGCAGGATCTGAACAGCCTCCTCCATCGAGCAGTTCTCCACGCGGATGTTATCGATGGCCAGCAGCTTGTCTCCGAGCTCCAACGTCCCCGTCCTAAAAAATTAAAACATGAACACAAAAACTTTATCTACCCATTCGATTTGAAGCCGTAATATCAAAAAAACACCAGACTTCACTTCATTTCACTCTGCTGACGGGCGGAGCTGCTGCTCTGCCGCTGCCTCCATCAGCTGTTGTGTCGGTAAAGAAGAGCAAACATTCAAATATAGCGCACACTTAAATTCGTGTTGATTTTTTTAGGTGGATAAAATATGTTTTGCTGCGGCCCCGTCCACAGCAGTACGTTAGCACATTAGCTTAGCTTCCGTGTTGTGGGACTGTACTTTATTTATCAGAAAACGGCGGTCGCTGGAGTGTGAATTTTTAAAATTTATTTATTTAAAATAAATAAAAAGTACAACCATTTCAAGTTGTATGTCCCTCACTTCAGTCGAAAAATTATGATTATTGTCAATAAAAAATAATTAATAACACATCAGTGCTAATTTTTTTATTCTTTTTTTTTAATTTACCATCTGTTTGTTGGTATAATTTTTGAAAACCCAATGAAATTATTGTCAAAAAAATTTAAAAAAAATAAAAACACAAGTTTTTTCTTCAGTGCTCTCCTTTTTTCTTTTTTTTTTTTAAATGACTGACCCGTTTTGCAGCACCTCTTCCACCCTAATAAGTAACGAACAGTCCCTATCCCTAAACACCGAGGAGGCCGGCGCGGTGACGAAGAGCGACTGAGGAGTTCACACGATGAAACAGCTCGACTTCCAACTGCATTATAACGGTGTGTTAGTCCGACGTCTAGAAATTATAAATTTGACTCAGACTAACATGTTTACACGTATTTATATTTATATTTTAAAAGTCCAGTTTTAGTCGGACTAACGAAATATTTCCACGTTTTCTTACATCATGTAAACGTGCTGACTGTATAAAAAACATACAGTGAGCAGATGCTACCTGCTGACAGAAGACCTTTAACTCACATTTTCTGCTTAACAAACCAAAACACATGACCTACAAAACACACACACACACACACACACACACACACACACACACACACACACACTGACCTGGACTGTTAGCCTAATTAAGCGACTACAGACAGCTGACCAAGCTTCAGCACAGCTGCACTGACAGAAAGTAACTAAGTACATTTACAAAGTACTGCACATAGTTTTTAAGTACTTGTACTTGACTTGAGTATTTCTACTTTCTATTACTTTATACATCATTACATTTATCTGATGACTATAGTTACTTTCCAGATTAAGATTTATTTATTTATTTTTATCTTAGTAATTTCTTTTTGTAATTTTTAGTTTTTGTATTTTTCGTTGGTAACTTTCTTGTAACTTCTAAAAAAATTCCAGCTAATTTTCGTGTCATTTCTTGTTACGGTGCTCACTTTTTGAAAGAAATCGAGCCAGTTTTCTGACATTTAAAAAGGGTTAATGGTTGCGTCCTTGTACCTGTTTTCTCAACGCGGACAAAAATAAATGGTTAAAATGTTTTTGTGTGCGTACCTGTGTGCGACGCTGCCTTTCTTGATGTCGGAGATGATCAGAGGATCACCTGGTTTCCTGTTGGACGGAGCTGCAGACGGACGGAGAGACGGACGGGTTACGGATGATTTCACACAGAGAGAAAAAGTTCAAAACAGAAAACAGTAAATTATTCAGCTTGTTTACTCCACTTCTACTCCGCGAGATTAAATGTTAAAAAGGAAAAATGAAATCAAAGCAGGTCATTTAATATTGAACTGACAAATGTGTGTCACACGCGGTGATGCAATCATTCATTCAGGATAAAACTTGGATGCGTGCACACGATGCAACACCAAGTTAGAGATGAAATCAACAAAACTATGACGTGCATACTCAAAGTACACATTAGCATATTTTTTAATGTATTTACTAATAACTTGTTGTTTTTTTACTGTTGCGTCTTCACTCACAGCTGATGGTGATTCCGAGCTCCACTCCGGGTTTCTTCGGGAGCTTCACGTGAAACGTTCCTGAACTGGGAATCACCGACTCTGAGAGACAAAAAGAGACACGAAGAGACACGAAGAGACACACGGAGACGGTTTTACGCATTTTTCATGTTAGGAACATTTCGTGGTTCATGTTCCTTTGAATAAACAGGATTCATATAGATTTTTTACCAATAAATTTTCATGATTTTTCCATGATTATGATGCAAATATTCTCTGAATTGTCTGTCGATGCTCCTTATCAGTTCTCCTTCATCACTATATAATACAGTTTTTACATAATATATAATATTTTAAAGAAATAATGAATTCAGAACAAGATTAAAACTGAATATTTAAATATAAATTAGGGACTGTTTTTTATTTATGAAAGGGGAGGGGGCGGTTTTTAAGCACTGAGGAGGGACTTATGTTTTTTATTTAGCGGAGGAGCATATTAATTTAAAAGGCTGAATTTTGTTCCCCGTTTCTTTTACTGCCATTTTTAAAAAATAAAACAAGGATTTTTTTTCTTTAATAATTTTTGGGGATTTAAAACATTTTTTTTGTGATTTTTTAAAGAAATATGGCAATTTCTGTTCTTTAAAAATGTGTGGCTACTTTTTATTCTTTTTAGTTTTTTGGCGATGTTTATAGAAAACATGCATGTTTGAAAATCATGTGTTTTTTTTTTAAAAAAAAGCAACTTTTTTTGTTTTGTTTTTTATTTCTGGCCAATTTTAAAGAAAAAAAAGAGTGATTTTTATTTAAATTTCTTTTATTGAAATTTTTGTTTATAAAAAACATTTTGTTTATAAAAAACATGCCTTTCAAACTCATGAGCCCGTGAGTTATTTTGTTTTGTTGTTCAGTAGAGAGCGACCTTTTTTTCCACCTGACATCATTAAATTTAAGAGTTGTTTTTCTCTATTTTTCTCTGTCGTTGTGCGAGTATTTTTATAAATCCGCCTGATTGTCTCAGTAGTTTTTTCATCAGCGAGCCCCAAACCAAACATATTTATCTGTAATTAAATCTGAGATATGTGCAGCAGTTCAGAGTGCTGGAACCAGACCGGTGTCCAAATACTTTTGGCCATATACGCTGCTCATGTCGCTGGAGATGCTGCGATTTCTCACAGCGTCAGTCATGAGTCACTGATGACAACATGTTGTTTTACTGAGCTCAGGCGTAGGTGGACAGATTACAGCGAGACACCACAGAAGAAGAAGTAAACACAGACTGAGGGACGCAGACACCAGACTGCCGGTTTGTCTTGCAGAAGACAAAAATTAAACAAAATCTAAGAAAAAAAAAGAGAAAAACAAGAAACCTAAACCAAATAAAAATGAACATTCGTCAAAACTTTGTGTGTTTCTTTTAAGAAAAAGACCCGAGACCTGACCCGGGACCTGACCCGGGACCTGACCCGAGACCTGACCCGAGACCTGACCCGGGACCTGACCCAGGACCTGTACGGGTTCAGATCAAGGATCGAGGATTAAGGATTCTTTATCGTCATTCCAGTCTTGCAAACACATGAAAAGAACAAAAAGGTCTCGCTGATAATTGAATAATGAATATTTAAATAAAACACTGAGTCAATAAATCACTAAATAAAGTACAATAAAATAATTTTAAAAATCTGGAATAACCGAGAAACATTATTGCAGCACTTCATGAGAAAAATATAAAATTATAAAAAATTAATGCAAGCATTGAGGCCATTTGTTTTTGTTTGCTTTATCAATAAAAATGTTTTGTTCTTTGTTTCTGTAGCAAGAAATCAAAGAAAACTAACCCTGAACCAAACAAAAATGAAACATTACAGCTGCTCACATCGCAGCAGCAGCAACAAAATAAGGCGCAATAGAATCAAATAAATCTTAAAAATGATATACAGTACGATAGTTCAGAACAGGATGTTGGATTTGGCATGAAAATGGTTTTTTGGAGCATTTTAATCACCGTTTGTTGGCTTTAGGGTCTAAAATATCGACTTCAGGTAAATTTATTTTTAAAAACTATCGCAGCTCCAATCGAAACTCGGAGGAAATTTCCCAGGTGTGTGTGTGTGTGTGTGTGTGTGTGTGTGTGTGTGTGTGTGTGAGGTTACCGGCCACGTCGAACTCGATCTCCAGAGTGAGCTGAGCCGTGATGGACGAGTCTCTGAGCAGCTGATTGGTTTCCTCCAGAGTCGAGTCTTCAGTAGGAACTCCATTTATGGACAAAATCCTGTCGCCGATCTGCAGGATACCACACCTGAACACACACACACACACACACACACACACACACACACACACACACACACACACACACACAGAACAGAGGTCAGGGCTTCTTAGTATTAATTTTTTGCCTCCTATTTAAATTATCTCGTTTTCATGTTTTATTTTGTCAGGTGAAATATACATTAAGTACAATATGTATTTTTTAATATTGGTAAGCAAAGTACCATTGCAGTACTGCTGTATCATGTTTGGTCTCGTTACCTCTCTGCGGGGCTGTCAGGGTCGATGTAAGCGATGAGTGGTGGCGAGGAGAGCGTTTCCGTGGCGAAGACTCCACCCTGCAGCTGCAGGCCGAACCCCATGATGCCGTCGCCTAGCAACGTCACCTCCGTTGTTTCCGTGTGAACGACCTGACCGGCGAGACCCACGGTGCTGGACGCCAGAGACACTGACAGAGAGAAAGAGCGACAAGATGAGCCGTTAATAAGCATCAAGGTCATATTTTATTTTATTTTATTCTGTTTTTTTTGTTTAATTGAATGTTATTTTATTTAATTTAATAATAACAATAATAAACTTTATTTGTGTGGCACCTTTTATAGAAAGAAATGAAGCCCAACGTGCTTTACGAGAAATAAATTAAATGCACCAAGAGCTTCACATCAGAGACACATAAAAGACAAAAGACATAATAAAACCTGCACGTAAAAATAAAATAAAATCAGAACACATAAAATGCATCTTCAAATGGATAAAATCCACTTGATAATACTAGTAAAAGTCAGATAAAATCAGGATAAAAAGTTAAAATAAGCATAAAAATAGAATATATAAAATGCATAAAATCAAGGAAAATACAACATTTTAAAGATGAGCAGCAGTACGCAAGTTTAATCTAATTTAATTTAATTTAATTTAGTTTAGTTTCATGTTTTTAATTTTTTTTTACACATTGGACTGAATTTGTGTCTGCTTTGGGTTTCTTCTTCTTTTTTTTTTTTGATGTAAATATAGGTCCAAGTAAAAGTACTGATACCACAGTAAAAAATACTAACAGGAGCTCTTGAAGTCCTTCTTCTTGGCCTTCCTCCTCATCAGCGTGCCCCGTGGACTCGTGGGATACATGTTCCTGGGCAGCGTGCTCATGTTGAGGGACGAGAGGCTGTAGGCCGACATGGAGCCGGGCGAGAACGAGTGGCTGAGCGCTGCAGAGAGAGAGAGACGATGAAGATGAAGATGAGGGTGAAGAGAAGAGGTCTCACTCTGACGAGAAAACATCACACCACAGGAAGTGAGAGAGAGAGAGGCGGGACGTACGAGGGTTGTTTGTATGGCGGTTGTGCGACCTGGCAGCTGATTGGTCGGGGCCTTCCGTGTTGTACTGGTGGCGGGGGAGGTTGGAGGCGACGCGCCCCTCGTCAGCGTGCTCGGGGGGGCGGGGACTACGCTGCACCTTGACTGCGCGCACAAACACACACACAGAGGAGGGTATTTAGGTTAAGACAGGAGGAAAGGTCAAAGGTCAGAGGTCAGAGCTGCATGCACCACAGCTGTATAAAAGATCACATCTTATTCATGTAATCTTTTATATGTTCATTTTCATTTGATAAATTATTTCCATGTGAGATCATTGTGTTGTGATGCGTTCAGGGTCCCACACGTGCAACAAGTATTCATGTCCTTTACTGCAGAAAACACATGAAACATCACCGTAAAGACGCCTGCGGCGAAAACGTTTCCTGTTTTAAAACATGTCGAGTAAAGCCGAGTTTTAAATCTGCGTCGAATCAGACACACACACGCTGTAGCCTGACAAACCAGCTCGTTCTCTTTCCAAAGTCTTCAAATACCACCAAATACTGCAGTGCTTTCTGTGTAAGATCTCAACGCCATACGCCACCTTTACACCACTGGATGCCGTCAGCTGAGAACACTCCTAAAACCCGAAAATAGTCCTGAAATACTAGAAACGTCCTAAAATCCTAAAATGGTCCTAAAATCCTAGAAACATCCCAAAATCCTAGAAACGTCCTAAAGTCTGAGAAACGTCCGAAAACCCGGAAACATCTTATCTACAAACATACAAATGCCTATAAATCTTACCTGTACAAACCTACAAAAAATCCTACAAATGCCCTAAAATCCTAGAAATGTCTTAAAATCCATAAAAACGTCCTAAAATCTTAGAAATGTCCTGGAATCCAAGAAACATCCTAAAATCAGGGAAATGTCCTAAAATCTGAGAAATGTGATATAATCCCAGAAATGTCCTGAAATCCCAGAAACTTCTTATTGTAAAATCCTACAAATGCCCTAAAATCCTAGAAATGTCTTAAAATCCATAAAAACGTCCTAAAATCCAAGAAATGTCCTAGAATCCTAGAAATATCCTAAAATGTCCTGAAATCCGAGAAACATCCTAAAATCCTAGAAATGTCCTAAAATCTGAGAAACGTGATATAATCCTAGAAATGTCCTAAAATCCCAGAAATGTTCCAAAATCCTCGAAATGTCCTAAATTCCTTGAAATATGTACGGGGCTGCTGCGACTGGCCCCTGGCCTCCTGTCATTTTTCAGAAGTGGCCCTCGTGTATAAATGAAAGTATAATCAGAAGAAGGCAGAATTAAAGGTACTAGAAAAGTAAAGGTACTTTTTCATCACTCTACAGTTTTTCTCTCAGAGCTACTACAGACTCTGAGACTCTGAGTCTGTCACTAACTTGTTTTGAGTCTTGTGCGTTCAGTTAAACTGTTTTGCTCCTGTGACCTGATCCGAAAAGACACGCAGAGACACTCTCTCTCTGTTTTGTCCCTGAGGATGTTTCTAAATCAGACTCGTGGTGTTTGTTAACCATTCTTTCTTATTTGGCAGAGAAATGTATTTTATCATCGCCGCGTCTGTTGAACAGATTGCTGCCCTTCTGCTGTTGGATAAACAGGCTTATCATCCGAATCCTCCTCTGCATATTGTTTATATTTGTGTACAAAAAAATTAACAAATAAGAGTTAAAAAAATGAATAAAAATATGCCCGAACGTCTGCTGAGCTAAAAAACACTGAAGCGTGCTGAGGGTTATAACAAAAGCCCAGAACGCATTTAAACTTTATTTTTTTATCACTTCTTGATTGACACTCAGTAGCAGCACCCTATATTTAATTTAAACATGAATATAGATTGATTTAATACTATGTTGTGGTGCGTTCAATATGTTTATATTGTACTTTATTTTGAAAAGACACTATCGGGGTTCATAAGCATTTCTTTGAAGGTTTTTTGGGGTTTTATTTTTGGTGATTTATGTAAAAAATTAAATTGAAAAAAAGCTTTCCAATGTTATCTTTAAAAAAAATTTTTTTTTCATTTTCAAAAAAAATCACCAGAAATGACACCATTTATCACAGCCAGAAAGTGTAAAAACAAAAATTAGCGTTGGATTTTAAAATTTCTGACTGTCCTTAAACACATCATGTCTTCTTATAAAAGGCTTGTGAAACAGATTTCCATGGCTTTTCCAAAACCTTCAGGGTACATTCAGTTTTCCCACAACTTTTCCACATCTGAAATTTTCCTATTTGCCAATTCCATGACTTTTCCAGGTTTTTCATGACCTTACAAGCCCTGAATACATAAGCTAACAAGCCGCCCGGTGCGTTAAAGTGTGCCTGCGTGTGTCAGTGTCACACACTGAGGGCCAACACTAGTTTTAACAAATTAGGAGTGGGAATGTTTTGGTTTCTACCCTGCTGTGGTGCGTTCAGGGCCGGTCGGGTCTGGTGCTGTGGCAGGATCTCCATGCGGACGGTCTGACAGGAGGCGGAGAGCAGCTGAGTGGCTTCAGCCAGAGAACAAAACTCCATCGACTTCCCATCAACAGACAGAATATGATCTCCTGCATGAAGAGCTCCACACCTGCACGACACACACACACACACACACACACACACACACACACACACACACACACACACGCAAAAGTAGAAAAGCAAGTGAAAACATAGCTTTGGTCAGGAGGTCGTTTTGATATTCAATTTAGATAATTTTAGCAAAGGTTAATAAAAGAGTAATAAATTCAATCTCATAAGGTTCAAAAAGATTTTGAGCTTTTGAAATTATGTTCATAAATATATTCAAAGCCTGTGCTTATATAACAGCCTTTGTAGACCGAACACATTCGATTTAATTTATGCCAAAATTATATGAAAGGTTACACAAAGATAAACATAATCCTTTTGGAAGCATTGAAGACCACTTTCACCATGACCTGAATTTGAACTCTAAATCTAATATAAATACAAGTACACTGTATACACTGTGTGTACTTTAATATACTGTCATACCATCCACCTACTTTATGTATTTATAGCAACCTGTTACACAGTGCCATCATTAGGCCTGTCAACGTCCGAGGCTTCGGCCCCGAATGTTTTAGAAATAGCACCGGATCTATGCGCCAGGGGCTTTACATTTACTAATATTTGAATGTTTTTGACCCTCTTTTGAGCCCTTAGTAAAAAAAAAAAAATACATTACAGCCAATTATTAACAAACTTTTAGCAAATGGAGTTTAAACAAGACAGCGTTGCACTTAACAATTGTTTGTTACTGATAATTTCCTCAATTAATTGCTTGGTCTACAGAAAATTTAAAGAGCCTGTTAAAAAAATCCTAGAGCCTGAAGTGATTTCAAAGGTCATCAATTGTTTTGTCCAATATTTTCAAAACCCAAAATATTAAACTCAAACTCCAAATTCTCACATTTTACAACCTTGAAATATTAGATTTGGCATTTCCTTAAACCATTAAATGATAATCAAAGCAGCTGCAGATTAATTTTGTCGACAAAAATGAGATTATGAAGTTGATGCAGTGTAACAATCCAATTTTGAAACACTCTAAAAAATTACAATAATAATAAAAATGTGATGATATGACCCTGTTTTAAGCAGGATTCAGAGGTCAGGTACCTGTCTGCTATGCTGGCTGGTTTGACCTTGTCGATGATGATGACCTGCTTGCTGCAGAACATGGAGGTCGACAAAGCCACGCCCAGACTGGAGCCTGTCGCCTTGGCAACCTCAACCAGCAGTGGCCCTGACGCCGTGGCAACAGAATCTGAAAAAGGAAACAACAAAAACACAAAGTTTTTATATTTTTACAATATAAAACCTTATTGTGGAGTTCCACAGGGCTCAGTTCTTGGTCCTCTTTTGTTAATTCTGTACATGTTATTAAACTAAATTCAATATTCACAATAACAATATTTCCCATCATTATTATGCAGATGATACTCAAATTTACATCAGTCTTTCCCATTAGTAACAAAGACTATGGCAGACCGCCATAGTCCAATTTGTCCCGCCATAGTCTCAGTGGAGCTGGACGTTAATTAAGAGCCATATTAAAACACCGTCAGGTTATGTACAGCGCAGTAGAGGCAGACGCGCAGCAGAACATCAGGCGCTTTAAAAGTGAAACTAAACCGTTCACTCTGCTGGGCCTACAAACGTACACCTACACCTACAAAAATCTGCAAATACCTCTTCTCATCTATCGATCTGATCAGCTGTGAATGTGTCAACAGATCAATTATCCACCTCAGGAGTGACATTCAGCTGCGAAGGAGATAAAAAGATTCATGCATTCATGGACCCGCAAAAACGTTGGATATTAGTGACACAAATTGACACAAATGACTACTGATTATTGATTGCTGATTATTTTGTCTGTCATCTGGTTGTTTGGTCTATAGAACATCAGACCATGAAGAATAATCAAATGTCCAAACTGTCCGAAACCCAACAATTTTATATTTACTTTCATGCAAAACAAAGAAAAGCTGAAAACCCTCAAATTAAAAAGCTGGAATCATCAAATTTTCGGCATTTTTGCTCTAAAATGATACAATTGATTATTAAAATAGTTGCTGATTAATTTCACATTGATCGACTAATGCTTTTTGGTCCAACTTTTACTGTAAATATTGAGTATTAAACAGAGTTTAAACTGACCCATCACGGAGACGTCGTACTCGAGCAGCAGCGTTGCTTCCTGCCCGCACTGCTTCAGGATGCTCATGGCCTCTGATAACGTGCTGCCGTGGAGACGGATCCCGTCGATGCTTAGCAACCGGTCGCCTGGCTTGATGGTTCCTTCCCTGGAGAAAAAGAAAGGGCAGTTATCAGTTTCTACAGAGGCTCCTGAGGGACAAAACAAACCCTCAAGATGGACAGAGAGGGCAGAGGTCACCCACCTGTCAGCCGGACCACCTGGCCTGATGGTTGTAATGACGATCGGGCGTGACTTGTTCCTGTCTTCATGAGCGCCACCTGCAAAAAAAACACACAATCATGTATTTATCTCTACACACACACACACACACACACACACACACTGAGCTCTACTCACCTCTGATGACGAAGCCGAAGCTGTTTCCCTCTTTGTGAAGCGTGACTTCCACGTTCTTGAACATGACGCCTGACCCCTGCACCGCTGCAACACACCACAGCAACGACGCATCAGCATCACCTCTGACCTCCACAACACTGAGTACAACTCCTAATACACATGTGGAGGAAGGATTCAGGTCCTTTTCTTGAGTAAAAGTACTAATACCACACTGTGAAAATACTCTACTGCAAATAAAAGTTCTCTACTCAAAACCTGACCGAGGTCAAGAGTGCAGCAAACTTTCTTTCAGAGGTTTTCTATTATATCCGATGTTTATATTTATCAATGTTTACCTATGAGATGTAGTACAGAAGTAAAAAGTGGCATAAAATGGAAATACTCAAGAAAAAGCGCTTCAACCCTTAGGGCCCGCTTTAATATTACACACACTCGTATCACTTTTCAAAATCAAGCTTTAAAAAACATTATACATTAATATTATTTTCCACATTCATTGAATCTATTTTTTAACCATCGGTCCTAATCATAAATATCAAATATTATTTTCAATATACTACATGCAAAGTTGATTTTTTTATTATTATCACAGTCTGGGATATGTCAATGATTAGCAGCAGCACAGATTTTTATACATTATTATTTTTTGTGCAGTGACAAATACTCACTCACAGCTCTGCATACAAAATGCACTTCAGAACCAGGCTGTAAAAAATATTATACATTGATATGATTTTCTACTTTCACTGAGTTGATTTTTTTTTAACCAACATTAGTCCTATTTATAAATATCCTCATGATGTCACTATGCTTTTAGATTAAAAAAGCACATTGATTGTGACAGTGCACATAGTGGAAGCAGCCTGTATTTTCTCCATATGCCAAATATGGTAAAAATGACATCATCAGGTGGAAAATAGTAAAAATAACAAATTCCAATCCAAAAGCCCAGAATGACACCCAGAAATAATACAATGCATGTTTTTATGTTTTGATGGCTGTGGGATCAAAAATCGCAGTCTGAATGGGTTTAAATGGAGCATTTTTATTTTTGCACTAATCAGTTTGAACGTAATAATTTTGTTTAACAGTGTTTTTTACACTTATTGTAGGATTTGAGCTAAAAATTCAAAGATTAAACAACAATCCACAATCTTGCCAAAATCTATGCCTTAATGCATGAACAGAGCCAAAATTATCAAAAAATAAATGTACTTTGTTAAATTCCATCTCTAGTACTACTATCTGGCAGTACTTACAGACAGGCGGCAGCTCGTACTCGACCTCCAGGACGACTCGCTCCCCGACGTTCTTCAGCAGACTGATGATCTCATCGTGTCTGAACTTGGCCAGGTTGATGCCGTTAACGGCTCGGATGTAGTCGCCCACGTTCAGCTGGTCGCTCCTGAACAAGCAGCCAAAACATCAGCTCTGATTTCACTTTAATGAAGTTAACTTTGTGTAAGCCGAGCAGGGAGAAGCTCGCCGTGAGGTGAGCCAGAGGAGACGCCACAGACGGGACTCCTGACCCAAGTTAACGTGATCAGGCTGAATTAACACAAGTTTAATGCGGCCTCAGTGTCTGCAGAATTTCAGCAACAAAAAAGACGTTATTTTGGACGCATTTGTAAGAAGAGAAAGCAGGACGGATACATCAGTTGGGCTGTTAAATCAGCTGTTATCGCATTATTGCAGATATATTAGTACTGTGGTATACGTCAGCCAATCAGTACAAAGAAATAACAAGAAGGACATTCCCAAAATTTGGTTGAGAATTGGTGTAACTTCTTTTAAAAAACACAGTGAGCAACTTGGTAAGAAAAGTTCAACAAATTGTAAGAAATTAGTAGATTTAGCAAATAATTTTTTGAAAAGCATTTTTTTTAAATACATATCATAATTACATATTTGAGTCTATGTTCCCAAATTATTATTTATTTTAATCTCTTTTTCCATGTCTTGCCTTTTTTTGTTTTTTACTTATCTTCAGGTCATTTTCTTGTACTATACTAAGTTCTTACAAATTTTGGGTGCCTTTTTCCCATGTTTTTGATAAATAAAGCCAATTTGCTCTGGTTTTAAAGGGTTAAAAACTGCTTTAACATGATTTTACAATAATGACAGAAAGTCTAATTTCTGAATTTATCTGCTGGAGTCGAGAAACAGAACAGGACAGATCCAGAGCAGATTATGACAAATTAAAACACAATAAAAAAGGAAAAACACCAAAGATGAAGAGCTGATTGTTATCTGGCCTTGTTTTTTTAAAAAAAACTTTTCTATTTTGCTAATCTTCAGGTGATTTTCTTGGACTTTATAATAATTCCTTGTTAACTTTTGGACGCCTTCTTCCCTCACGTTAAATAATGTCAATTTGCCGGAGTCGAGTAACAGAACGGGATAAATCCAGAGCAGATTAGAACAAGTTAAACACAATAAAAATAAAAATAACACTGAGGAAGAAGAGCTGACAGTTACCTGGCGGCGATGCCTCCCTGTCGCAGGTTTGAGACCCGGGGCTTCCCATCTTTGTCGATGCCGCCTGAGACCGTCAGTCCGAGCGTCGTCCCCTCCTTCTTCATCAGCTCCACCACCGAGCAGCCCCGAAACTCGTCTATGAAACACAAAGACAGGCGGACTTAATCTCCCATAAAACTGTTTTACTGCACGTCCAGTTTTATTTCTTCCATCTGTCCGTCTTCTCAGTCCGTGCCCTCTGACTTCAGTTTTCTCCGCTCAGCAGGGAAATAAAATAATAATCTGGGAAAAGGAGTGAAGTCATCCTCTACTCTGTCGTCCATCTATATTTCATCAAACGGCTGAAATATTTAACAGCGGCAGAGACGGATAGAGAGAGAGGGGAGATATTTCAGAGTAGACCTGGTACAATCTGATGTGACCGGCCCTCAGGTGATAGAACAGGAAGCCGGATTTCATTCAAATGTTGTATTTTAATATTAATCACGCAGAGCTTCACCCGCTTTCATTCAGACAGGATTAAGACTCTGATCTTTGGCGGTGACCATCGCTGTCTTCGTCTCCTCCCTCAGCTTCCTCCTCCAAAGAGGATTTACAGAGAGCATCAGCGTCCTTTTCAACTTCCCCAAAACGTCAGCGCTGACTCGCAGCCTGAGAGAGAAAATCTTCTATTCTGATCAAATGTGAGATGAACCAGTTTTCTGCAGCGGCGGCGGCGGCGGCGGCGGCTGGGGAGAAACTTTCTGCAAGTGCAACTTCACAAACTGTCATTTAACTCCAGACTGAAAGAAGCCGAGCTACAACAAAGCTTCTC
Source organism: Plectropomus leopardus (assembly GCF_008729295.1). Lineage (NCBI taxonomy): Eukaryota > Metazoa > Chordata > Actinopteri > Perciformes > Serranidae > Plectropomus > Plectropomus leopardus. The sequence goes on from NC_056484.1 coordinate 2,766,745, forward strand.
TCTGAGGAAAAGAGCGGCACGATTTGAGACGCTACTATCAATGTGAAATAGATTCTCCTCAGACTAAAGAAAAGTCTGTCTGCAGCAGAGCGTCCCGTCTGTCTGCGCTTTTAAATTCCACTACAGAGATCATCAGTGGTCGTTCCGCTTTGTGGACACGGATCTGAAATAATAACGGCTCCTTCCAAAGCTCTACCAGTTCATTTCACCAGTGATAAAGCTTACCAGTTCCACTTACTGGTTTCAAAGTTTTACTAGTTGCTCTGAAGCTGGTGATACACAACACGACTTTGACAATAAAAAAAGATTCGGAGAGGACTGGGAGTATGCACAAATCCCAGAAAGTACCAGAACAAGTCGCCATCACTGCAGCGGCATCCCCCAAGTGTACCATTTTCTACTGTACCTTTACTTTCTGTGTGACGTTAGTTTTGTAAACAATGTCTGGGAGATCTGGAAGAACCTCTCGGCTGCTCCAACAGTAGCAGCAAAACAAAAAAACTGAATGGGGAATACAAACGCGTTTTACTGAGCTAACTTCTCCGTAATGACTAATGCAACTCTGCATTGATTGTGCGAGCTAATGTTAGCTAAAACGGTAACTTTAGTAATGTTACGTCACAGAGCTTCATCACTTATAATATGTAATATGTACATTTAAATAATGTTAAGATCGCCATCCATTTAAAGCACCTTCATCAGTAACTGGAGGTCGCTGCCTAACGCCGACTCCCCTCGCTGCTGTCACCATGACGCAGTAACTTTACTGTTTAATACTGCATTTTTGGCTGTCGCTGTCAGCAGGCAGCAGTCACTGCCAACGCAGCGATGACTGTTTCACTAAATGGCAGATTTTTTAAAAACGGTGGCTACACGAACTTTCACTCCAACTGAAGCAAACTGAACGCACCAGTGACAACATTCGCGAGAGCAAGAGTAAAAAGTTTATATGTTTCTGTGATTTGTGTATTTTGCTCTGTTGCAAGAAATTGGCGGGTTAATTAAATTTGTTTTTGTTTTGTTGCAACTGCAGCGAGTGAGACTCCCATTTATTGCAAAAAAGAAGACGTTTTTACACCCATGTGAGGTGGTATTTCAGCTAATTCGAAAAAGTCATATTTTGCAAAACTGCATTGGAAACACTTTTTTCCCGCTTTTACACGTCACATGATGCTATGGCTGTGTGCATGTCAGGAGGAACTGGCTCCCTCATGATGCAGCAGGAGCTACAGGAGCTGTTATTGCATCACATAACTCTTCGAAAGTTGAGTGAATCATCCTCTCACGTATGAGGGGCTCGCCTTTCCATTATCGCTCACATAACACGCCTACATGGCCTTGGATTGGAAATAATGACGGCTGCAACAGCAATAAACCTGCTGATGTTAAAACGTCGATCACCATACTTCTTAACCTGTTATCACCACAGCAGAAGTCGCTGAACTTCATTCAATGGAAACACAGTCATCTCACAATTGTGTTTTATCGACATTTCAAAAATAATACGTTTTGCACATATCTGTAATGGAAACCCGCCTAGTGATACAACATTTACTTGTTACAGAAATATTGTAAGATTGTGATTGCAGCAGTGTGATAGTTGTAAGTAGGCCACCAGCTCCAGGTGGGAGGAGATAAGTGCGACTGCAAGCATCTTCCTGCAGGTCACACGGATGGAAATCATCAGCCAAATGTTTGTGCGTGCTCTATTTTCAGAGCTGTTATCTTCATCGGTTATTAGCTCTGCTGGTGGAACCACACAGAGCAGAACCAACAGAGAGAGAAAGAACAGACAGAAGAGATCACAGAGAATAAAACAAAGACGAATGTTTTCGGTGTTACCTGGTATACTCTGTCTCCTGATGGCCAGCGCTCCATCGGGAGGTCTCGACCCAGCAGAGTGTTTGGTGTACGGCCCCTCATCTGAAACACAAACAAACATATTATTTTGCAGTTTCTGAAGCCAAAACATTTCCTGTCACTGGTTCCAAACCTCATTTAGTTTCTATAAAAGGTTCTCAGCTCATCTAAGAGGTTCTCAGGGACTGCCAATTTCTCTTTACTGGGTTTGGCTTGCGACTGGTGCCTGTATGTAGCTCTGAGACTCCATCACTTCCTTAAAGTGGTACCAAGCCATTACCTGTACCTTTAAAGGGGTTTCAAGGGTTTTACAAGTACCCATAACTGGCTCCAAGCCCCAGCAAGTTCTTTTAACTGGTTCTGAAGCCTAACCAGATCCTTAGACTGTTTCTGAAGCTCTACCAGTTCATTTAACTGGCTCTGGACTTCCACCAGTTCCTTTCATTGGTTCAGAGGCGGTAGCACTGGCTCGAACTGGCTACAAACTCTAACTGGTCCTAAAGCTTGACCAGATCCTTTAACTGGTTCTGTAGCTTTACAAGTTCTCTTTCTGGTTCTCAAAAGTCGCCACTTCTTCCAACTCATTATAGACCATTGCCCGTTCCTCTAACCGGTCCCGAAGCTTCAGATTCTTGGGGTGGTTCTGAAGCTCTACCAGTTCATCTAACTGGTTCTAGACTTCTACCAGATGCTTTCATTGGTTTAGAGGCAGTAGCAGCGGCTCTGACTGGCTTCAAACTTCAACCAGTTCCTTAAACTGGTTTTGAAGCTCTATAAGTTTCTCCTACTGGTTCCCAAAAGTCACCCCTTCTTCCAACTTATTATAGACCATTACCATTACCAGTTTCTCTAACTGGTTCTGAAACTTAACCAGATCATTAGAGTTTTTCTGAAGCTCTACCAGTTCATCTAACTGGTTCTGGACTTCTACCAGTTCCTTTCATTGGTTCAGAGGCGGCAGCATTGGCTCTAACTGGCTACAAACTTCAACCAGTTCCTTTAACTGGTTCTGAATCTCCATCACAGAGGTTAACATCAGAAACATATAATGACCTCTGAGTTCACAGATAAACGTCGACATACAGAAACCATCAAGCAAATGCATCTGTCCCATAATGCATCTGTACTCACCATCATCCTCATCAGACATCGCAGAGCTTCCACCACAAAAATACATCTCAGCACTTATTTACAAAATGCTAATTAACTGCTGTAATCTCTGAAGAAATCGTTTGCCTCTAAACGAAGCTCTGAAAACTGAATTCACTGACCAGATCAGGGTCTGGTTTTTAGTCTGAAGCTGCTGCTCAGAGGTCTGTACAGTCAGCCTGCTCTCATGAATAAAGAACTACTGCCAGAGGGGTGACCTCATCAGTGCAGCGACCAATCCCTGTGGAGAACACAATGGCCAATCTGAGTCTGGACCAATCTCAGCGGCCCACAGGGAGACCCCCTGATGACGTCATCACACAGCTGAGAGGGAAGAGGCGGGGCTAAGACAGGAACCATGACCAGGTTAATTTGGATGGAGATATCTGATTGGAAGTATGTTGATAAAATGTGGTCAAAAATGTCTATAAAATCTGGTAAAAAAAACAACAACATGGTATTGTATGACAAAAAAATGAGGCAAAAATGTCATAGTAAAGTACATCAAAAAACTAAAAAAAAGTGAAAATCTGTAAAATCTGTTTTTAAAAAAAACAGTAAAATATATCGAAAAAGACAAAAACATCAAAATAAAGTATGTTGATAAAATTTGGTGAAAAAAAATTCAATAAAATCCGGTAAAAAAAAAAAAAAATGTCATATGTCGTATATCGATTAAATCTGGTCAAAGACGTCATAGCGTTGAGTTTAAATGAATGACTCATGACATCCAAAAAAAAATGGAAATGTGTGGTCAAGATACAAATAAAATCCACAATGTCCCCAGTGACAAACTACTTCTTACACCTACAGACGTCAGACGTTAACGTCACCTTTTGTGACAACTCAAAGTTCTTTTACGCGACATATAATTATGGACTGTTGCACATTAACACACTGGTGGCTGAGGCTACCATTCAAGGTGCCACCTGCAACTCAGTAACCATTCACACACACTCACACACCAATGAAACAAACATCGTGAGCAATCTGAGGTTCAGTATCTTGCCGTCAAGGATCAAACCTCAAATGTTCTGATTCAGACTAAATGTTTAACTACGACTGAGAAATGATGTATACACTGCAAAATGGACACAGTGGAGAACATATTTACATATTTACTGGAATATGCAATGTGTTTGCTGGTTTAAATGTAATTTTCCCCTTTTGTTGCTGTCTGTTTTGTTAATTAAGGTAAATGATATGTAATTTTTGAAGTGCTTTAACAGGCCTCACACTTACAGCCAATAACATGGTAGGTCTGTTATCCAGATATGACGATTGTCATAATGCCTGGCATTATTCCTCATGTTTTGTTTTTGTAAAAAAAAACAAACTTAGAAAATAGTGGATACAGCGCAGAAAAAAAGACGAATATAGCAAGGAAATGAGTGAAGCGCCAGTTCCTACATGGTATAAATTTTTGGTCTTTTCATACCAAACACGGATAATATTTAAGAATTTAGAGCCTTTCCATATCTGACCATGTAAGATAAACAACAGCATTACATGAGGTATTTCTGTTGCATACACACGGTCAATTAAACCGACCGTGTGTCATGAAATGCACCGAACGCAAACATTCATGTCGGTCTAGCGTGAAAGGTTTGAAAGCAATTTTTTTTAATTCCCGTTTCATCCCTGGTGTGTAGAAACCATCACGGCCAACATCAGAAAGCCAATCTGTATGCGAATCAACAGGACAGCGATCACCTGTGATTCCTCCTGAATCATCTCCGTGTTTTATCTCATCACCGTTCGGCGTCGTGTTCTTCTATTTCTGGTCTTCTGTTTGCTTCTATTTTGTGTCGTTTTGGTCTATTATAATCTGCTCTACATCTATTTTCCTCTGTTTGGTTCCAGCAGCTGAGCCCAGAAACGCACCCACACACACACACACACACACACACACACACACACACACACACACACACAAACACACACCGTAGCTAACTGAAGATGAAAGCGCAGCCTCCTCCACATATAGGACAGCAGCATCTCTCTCTTTCAGTCTCCAGCTACAGTACATACTGTATACACACACACACACACACACACACACACACACACACACACACATACATCATATATAAAATACTATAAACTACACACTGTGGTTTGTTATATAATGCATAAAAAGCTCCTGTTATGGAGCGACAATTGTTCAAACAAGGTCACACATCCAGTGTGGAAGTATTCAGACGCTTCAGAAAACGTACTAATAACAAAAAGCACTGTCAGAGTAAAAGTCCTTCGCTGAAAATACTTCATCAGTATAAAAAGTGACTGTTATACTACTATATGATCTTATATGATGGTTATGACTCACACATTAATGTAAAAGCAGAATTTTGTTTGAGATGGAGCTCATTTTTAACTATAATGATTATTTAATTTGGATTAATCTGCTGATTATTTTCGACATTACTCCGTTATGCTTAAAATGCTGCACAGGGTATCGGCAAGTACGCAGGTCTGTGCACAGGGTTCCCACATATTTTCATGGACAAAATTTCAAAACGTTTCCATGACTTTTTTTTTAAGATGACAGAATCAAAGCAAATTTAAAAAAAAAAAAGAAAGAAATTGACCCTCAAAAAATGTAATTTTTTTTTCCTTTTTTCCCTCATACAATTTTATATATTAATTAACAGAATTATAAATATAGTTTTCTGGACATTTTTTCCTTTTTTTGGATAATATCTTATAATTCAAAGTAGCTAATTTGCAATGATTTCCTTTTCACCTCTGAGTTTTTATTTTTATTTTTTTATTATGTTAAATTGATTAAATGATTATGTTAATTTTAACAATAATTGATTAAGAAAATTATAATTTGCTACTTTAATTTGGCCTCCTTCCTGAAATTTTATGGACCAAAAAAAGGCTGATAAATTAATCAGTTATAAAACTTGAATTAGCTTTATTTCTACTGAGAATTTAATATTCTTTTCACTGCTTTTCATAAAACTAGGCCGCCTCTGCAGTAGAAAGATGCAAATATTTTTAAAATTGGTGCTACATGACAAGAAAAAGGATGCCTTTACTCTAAAGTAGAAAACATACAACTACCAGAATGCACTGCACCAAACTGGACCAATAAACACTCCCACCAGCTGGAAACAAACAATCTCAAATTACAGCCAAACAGGGCACTAAAATGTGTTTCTGTGATCATTTTAGGTGGAAAATAGGCAACACTGTAACAGAATCTTCATATTTGATCAGAGCTGCTTAATTTTTCTGTTTGATCGCAGTTTGACCGCTTCGTGGGGACAAACATATGAAAATGAAGTCGTGCAATTTGTAGTTCAAGCAGCAGCCACAGAACCAGCAAAATTCAGCAATATGACACGTTTGCAGAGATCTGGTTAGATGGAGGGAAGTTTATCACAGTTTATCTACACACCCACGTATTTATAATACAAAGCCGGTTGAAAATTGGTGAAGTGTCCCTTTATAAATAAACCTGCTGATGGTCAAACAGCAGAAGCAGCTGATTATTGAGTCGGGGTCATAAAGGGAAAACAGACAGCCGGTGTTTCACAGCCATGAGCTGAAATGTGTTTTTACTTGTATATTTAATATCCACTGAGGTTTAGTGTGACACAGCGATGATCCGTAATTATCATACTTTAATTACCAGGATGAACAAGTGCAAGTGTAAAAACTGCAAACTCACACATACAGAAATAAAACGGTTAAAACAGAAAGAACAAAAACTACAGCTGGTTCTGTCTTCACCTCCAGGCTAAAACAAATTAGGTTTCAACAAAATCCAAAAACATAAAGTTTGGTAAAATTAATTTGAATGCAGCACTGAAATGTTAAACCACCGCACATCTATTTTTGTGTAAAAATCTAAAATTAAACTTTACTCCACCACATCTCAGAGGGAAATGTTGTACTTTTTACTCCACTACATTTATATAACGGCTTTAGTTACTTTACAGATTCAAAATATTAATACAAAATATAACTAACTAACAAATATTTATCTATTACTATAGATTAAACTAACCCCCAGTATATTAAGTCATTAAAATGAACTCCACCTTTACCAGCTGCAACATTAAACTGTTAAACACATTAATGCATTAATAATTATAATCCAATAATAAAACATATTCTGTTTAATGAGTACTTTTATTTTTAGTACTTTAAGTATATTTTGCTGATCATACTATTGCACTTTTACTTGAATGACATTTTTAATGCAGGAGTTTTACTTTCAACATCAGTTTTAACTGATACTTAACCCTTTAAAACTTGAGCATACTGGTTTGATTGCTTTCAAAACATGGAGAGAAAGCAATGAGCAACTTAACGAGGCATGGCCAGAAATTTTAAAATATTTTTAAAAAGTGAAAATGAGCGACAACAAAAAAGTTTAAAGAAAAAAAAATACCCCAAAGGAACAAAAAAATATATATGTATTTAAAAAAAAATTAAATATTCAAGTACTATAATTATTAATATAGTTTTCTGGACATTTCCTCCATTTTTTGATAGTTTTCTAATAATCCTCCACTCTTTAAAGTAATTTTCTCATCATCTTTGCTAATCTCTTGTGATATATTTCTTGCCAAGTTGGTCATTTTTTCCTTTTTCCCTCAAGTTTTCAAATGAAATCGAACCAGTTTGCTAAAGTTTCAAAGGGTCAAACAGCTTGTGAACGCTGTCAGCAAGAAAACTGATGTGAATCCAGGTTTCAAAGGGTTGAATAAAATATTTAAACAATAGGTTATTAACCGACATTAATGATATTAAAGTGCTAAACTAAAGTGTAAACTGTAGGATTTTGAACTTGTGGGATGTTGCCGTTAGACCGAAAGCTCCCACAGTTCATGTTTATAGCTGCACCCACACACTTTTATTTCCTGTCTCACCTGCGTGTGTGTCTCCAGGTGAATTTTACACGGTCTGAAAACAGATGACAGGCTATTTTAGGAACGCTCCACTGAAAGCTCAGGCCTGAAATCTAAATTCGGACAGATGAAGTGAATCCAATTTCACATATAAAGTGCCTGTATGGAGGAAATCGTCTGCAGATTAAAGACGGCTGCTGTGTGAAGATGAAATGAAAATCATCTGTTTGACCGGAGGGAACGTGGAAATATCAGTTATTAGATTTATCTGAACTGGAACTAACACTTTTTCACTAACTAACGCTTTAATTATCCCCGCCAGTGAGGCTGGAGGGGATCATGCGTCATAGGTCGTGTGTGTTCATGCGTGTGTGTGTGTCTGTGAGGAGCTTATCGCACACTGCCCAGGCTAGCCCATTAAAATAACTGGACCCCTAAAAAGGTCCGGTGAATGGGCCCTCCCCGAATCTGCTTTACACGCAAAATACATGGGACACGGACCTGGTACAACACGTGCACATCCTTTATAATCTCCTAAACTGACCATGGAAACTGCATTGGCTCTCGTCTCGGTCTAAGATTGGGCCAGTGTGAAAGTTTTCAAACTGGTTTGATACTGAGCCAAACACCAGACTGGACCGGTTTACCAAATTTTACCAGGTGTCCCACATGATTCAGCTGCCTCCTCAGTGGAACATAATGTCATTATATGCCATCAGACAGCGAGTGTCTACGTATCACGAAGTATTGCGTAACACCGGCTCTATTAGGCACGTCATGTCAACAAACCACAGAGCTATCAGCTGTGCACTCAAGATCAGACTGGAGACATAAACACTTAAAAGATGGGTGAGTAACCTACTTGCTATCTTCCTACATTTGTAACGTTAATTAAAAAAACACTTGTTTTGTACTGTGACATTAATTGGAAATCACAAACAAAATAAACAACAACAATTAATGTTAGCCTTGCTTTTATTTTAGTCATTAACCTTAGCGGAAACTTTCAGTTTCCCAGCGATCTCCCTCCAGCCAGCTGACAATATGTTTAGATTTTTGTAGTGAAAAAAGTAGGTTTTGCCTAAATAATTCCCCGTCTCAACTTTGTGAATCCAGTCCCCATCAACTGCGGCACTTTCAAAGCGAGCGACAGATATAAATAGTAACACAGCGTTCAAAGAAAGTTCAGCTCACAGCAGCGCCTGCAGCCAGTAAGCACAGCTCTTTTGACAGCTTTAAATCCAAAATACTGTCATATTGGTGAAGTTTTAGTCTTTTTGATAGACTTAATCTGCTATCACATCTCCTCTCGTCACCCAAAAAGTAAACAAAACAGGCATGACAAATTTCATCTCTCTCATGTTGCCGACATCAGTAAATTAAACCTGTTGGACACTTTGCTTGTTGCTTAATGACATGATAGATAGACATGATAATATATCATCACGCTGTCATATTGCTTATCATCAATGCACTTAGGCTACTTTTAAAATTGCCTGAACGTGACATAGCCCAAGCTTTTCCCCCATATGGACCAATCAGCCAAATATTTTGTGTGCACTTATGACTGTTTGCTCAAAGACCTGTTGTTGCAGTGATTCACTGCTGTTGAAGAAACTTTTATTGACTGTTTTATACCATCAAAGTCACCCTTTAGCCTCCATCTTACACACAGTGGGACATAACAAAGTGTCACTACTTGACGGCCTAAGAGATTAAACAGGCTGGTGTGACTTTTAGATCCTTTACTTCAATATTTCCATTTTTATGCTACTTTAAACTTTACATACCAGGTACAACAGACAGGCAAACAGAGAGATAGATAGATAGATAGATAGATATGGATATCAATTAAACATATTTAAAGATTCAAACAATTACAGAGACATATAAAGTCTACCCTGTTCTAATGAAATATGTATACTGCAATACGCAAATAAATAAATAAATAAAGTATATGAAAATAATGGGCTCCATCTCAATTTATTGCACACTAGCAGTTGAGGGGATAGTGCATTAAATATAATAAATAGTGAAATGTGAACACATTATGATGCATTAGTAATTAAAATCCAATAATCATCCTGCATAATGAGTACTTTTACTCTTGTACTTAAAGTTTACTTTGAAATACCTTTGTACTTTTAATAAAGTAATTCAGGACTTCTGTTATTTCTAAACATTTCTGCTTTTACTTATCCCTTTAAAAACTTGAGCACATTGATTCAGTTTCTCTCAAAATCGTAGGAAGAAGGCAACTAGCAATTTAAGAAGAAATGGCTCAAAAGTCAACCAAAAATATAGTACAAATGTTACAAGAAAATATGCAAAAATGTAAAAAAAAACAAAAACAGAAGACCTTAAAAAAAAATCTGACTTTTTTAAATGTATTTTTTTCTGTAATATGATTTTAAATGTAAATTATTATAATTATGAATATAGTGTTATGGACATTTTCCTTCTTTTGGATAAATTTCTAATAATCCTTCCCTCTTTTTAAAAAAACATTTTACTACTAATTTCTTGCAATTTGTGGGACATTCCCTGCCAAGTTGTTTTATTTTTTATTCTTATTGTTTTGCTAACTGATGGGTCATCAGATTTAGAGGCTGTTATACTAATTTGCTTCACTTCACCACAGTGAAGATGACAGTATAAAAACAGTAATTAAATGGTTTGTTTATGAATTTTTACAGGTAGTTTTTTATTCAAAGATTAGATTTGTGTCAAGCACTCAAACCATACCTTATGAAAAATAACCATTTTGAGGATTTTTTTAATTAAAAAAAAAACTATTAAACATAAAAGAAAGGAGCAAATTAATTGTTAATAAAATGTTTTAGGAGTTGATATATTTAAAGACGAAAGTGTTGAATACAGAAACAGTTTGTAATTTGGAAATTAAAGGTTACATTAAAAAATACTGTTATTTCAGCCTGGATACATTAGAAAATAGCAATTAAATTTTAATTTTCCAAAATATTAATATGTGCCTGCCCGTTTTAAGGGATAAGGAGGACCCTGATCCAAACACTTGATTCACCGAGCCTTACAGAACTTCAAAAGATAAAAAAACAAACACCTGAAGCTTCAGACTTTCAGAGAAAAATTAGAGAAACACGAACGCACGGTTTCGACTGTCTGCCCTCCTTTCTCTGCTGTAAACACACACCATGAATATTACATTCATGAGAATAACATCCACCTCTCTCTCTGCTGCTCACACTCACTCTGAAGGTCTCTCTTTCAGAGCAACCTGCAGCCATCGACTGAATGAATCCATCAGGAGATCATTTTCCACACACACACACACACACACACACACACACACACACACACACCTGTCTGTGGTCATAAACAACCAGTTCTCTCTTTCCACAGTGTCAGCAGTTTACACCACATACGGCTCGCACACACACACACACATATAGGTTGCACACGCAAACATGCTAAGACCTCCAGCACACACACACACACACACACGCACACACACACATGCACACACTCTCTCTCTCTCTCTCCCGGTGTGTCTCTATGTCTCTCTACCTTTGTTCACCCTGCGCAGGATCTGGCAGCGACATTTAAACGACACGGCGATCATGGTGAAGCCGAGCCGAGCGTCGCCTCCCCCCCCAGCGCCATGCAGATGCAGCCGCCACAAACTACACCTCCTCTCACTCCTCCTTCCTCCTCCTCCTCTTCCTCTGCGAGCGACCACCGTGTGACGGACGACCTCCTTCAAACAGAAACCATCATGGAGACGTTTCCTGAGGCTCGGCTAACGAGAGAGAGGGAGAGGGGGAGAGAGGGAGGGAGAGAGGGAGAGAGGGAGCGCTGCAGATGTGAAGCTCCTCCATGAAATGAGGCAGCGGAGGAGGGAGGGGGAGAGGAGGAGGAGGCAGAGTCTGCGCAGATGGGAGGATGAACAGGAGGAGGAGGGGATGATGGAGAGGCAGAGGGAGGAGGCTGGTTTGTACTGTGCAGCTGGATGGATGGAGGGACGGAGGAGAGGAAGTGGAGATAAATGGAGGGATGATGCAATGAATAGAGATGAAAGAATGGATGTAAGAAACGCATGAGGAGGAGAGGAGGAGAGGAATCAGACAGGAGCGGAGGAGAGAAAAGAGGAGAGAAATCTGAAAGGATGAGAGGAGGAGATCAATCAAATTTAAGGAGAGAGCAAAAGGAAGAAATGAAAGAAAAGACAAGAAAATGTAAGAAAAAAGAAGAAGAGAGAAGGATGGAGGGGATACAGGAAAGAGGGAAAGAAAGGAGGGAAAGATAAAAGGATGGAGGGAAGAAAGACAGAAAGCCAATCTGATGGGAAAGATGTAAAAAAAGTAAAAGAAAGAATATAAAAGAAAGAAAGAAAGACGGAAAAAAGAAACAAACAAAAGGATGGTAGAAAATGTAAGAAAAAGATGGGAGGGATAAAGGGAATAAAGGATTAAAGAAAGAAAGAAAGGAGAGGGACAAATGAAAGGATAGGGGAAGTCAATGGAGAAAGGAGGGAAAAAGAAAGGAATGTAGAAGATATATACTGAAAGGATGGAGGGAAGAAGTAAATAAAGCAAGAAAGGTACAAAACAAGAGAAGAAAAGAAAAAAGGAAAGAAATAAGAAAGGAAGAAGGTGACAGAAGGGAGAACTGATGGAGGGAAAGAAGGGAGGATGATATGAAAGTAGAGAGGAAGGAAACCCATAATCCATTTATCTGGAAACCACGACAACCACTGCAGCCTCACAGCCAGAGTACACAGTGTACATGTGCTACTACAGTACTGATACTGATACTTTGAGAAGTAGTGAGTCATCCACGTAGTACTGCACTTATATTAAGTTTCAAAAACACTAAATCCTACATTTCCCATGATGCAACTCAACACTACAACTCCACTTCATGAGGAAACCTTGTTGTTATAACGCTGCCTTCACGTGATCCTCAAAATATCGTTTTTACCGTATTTATGAGTTACGAGCACATGAACGACCCTCCAAAGTCGTAACTACAAGAACAAAAAATTTCGATGATATCCGAGCTGCTGAGTTGTGACGATTGCGTGACGTTTCAGGCTGAAAGTATGAAAACAGTGTCAACAAGTGACAGTAAAAAAATATTTATTTTGTTATTTTGTTCCTAGTAGCTTTTAGTAGTTGCACATTTTAGTATGTGTATCTATTAGCTGCAGCAAGCAAGCAAACTTTAACTAAAAAGCACACTGGGCGAGTACACTAACATCAATAATAACGTTATTTTATAACACCAGCTGCTGACTAATATACAAAAAAAACATTTCTCAAATAGAAATTGTTTTGTTGGACATTGTAATAAAATTTGTGGTAATAAAATATTTTTTAAAGTAATTTAAAAGAGTAATAAAATAAAAAAAATCAGAATGTTACATTATAGTAACTTTTGGTTGCAATACAGTGAACTAATATTTCTGTTTCATTTACTTTTAAAATTTTTTATTATTTTTATTTTTGTATATGTGTATGTGTACCATTAAGAAAACATCTGATCTGTCCTCTGCGCTGTCATTGGCTGTGACTAAAGCAGGGGGCGTGTCCTAATCCAGCAGGTAGTGAAGTGGTCCCATAAGTGGGTCAGTGTCCCAGCTGCAGATTACACCGGATTATTGCGTGTGTGTGTATCTGTGCGCGTGTCAAAGGTATTATCAGTAATATTACCATAACTGCAGCAGAATGCAGGTCAACACGCAGCTCTCATATTAAACACAGCTCTGTGTGTGTGTGTGTGTGTGTGTGTGTGTGTTCACACTGACATGATAAATGTGTTATTATATAACTGAGGTTTGGTTCAGAGGTGGTCTGACCCGTGCTGCCCCCTGCTGCTCACACAGGTCACCAGCTGCACGCTGAGCCGATCACGCCCCCTGCTGGAGAAAACACTGCAGCACGGCGGGACAACAGCCTCTTTTTACTGTGTGTGTGTGTGTGTGTGTGTGTGTGTGTGCTGTAGGTGTTTATTTTTAACTGCAGTTACATCATCTCTCTGCTGAAGTACAGAAGCAGGTTTAAGGGCAGATGTGAAGGCTCAGGATTTACTTTATATGTGTGAAATATTACACTGGCTGAAATGAAGTTTTAAAACTTATCACTACTGCTGCTACTGCTGATTTTCCAAATAATAGTAATAGTGGTAGTACTGCTACTGCTTCTGCTAATACTAAAAAAATTGGATAGTACTTATAAAACAAAAAACATCTGACTAAACAACAACTACATGCACAACAAGTAGTACTACTACTGCTGTTAGTACAACCACCACTACATTACAAAGGGTTAAAACCTAAAAGAACAAATCAACCAAAAACCATGAAACCGGATACAAATACGGAAAACCAGAAAAATCGAAACCAGGCCAAATCTATGAAGACGCGGAGAATCCGAACCAGACAAAACCACGGAGAGCCACAGAAACTACAAACAAAACATAGAACCAAGGAATCAGAACCACCCAAATCTATGCAGACCTAGAGAAATCAGGACCAGACAACACCACGTGGAACCCAAAAAAGAAATCAAAACCAGCCAAAACCACATAGTACTGCATGAATGAGAACAAACCAAAACCATGTAAAATCGGGACTTCTGAACTAATCTGAACTATGCAGACCCAGAAAAACTCAGATAAAACTATGCAAAACCAGGAAATCAGAGCCGCCCCAAACCACCAGAACCACATAAATCAGAACCAGCCCAAACCATGTAAAACCAGGACTTCAAAGTCCGAAGTCTGAACTATAAGAACGAGAGAAATCAGAACCAGATCAATCAAAACCAGGTCTACGTGGACAATCAGAAACAGCCAAAAGTATCCAGAGCAAAAGAAATCACCAGGGATGCAGGTTTTTTTTTTAACCCTTTGGGCCCGCTTTAATATTACACACACTCATATAGCTCTGCACACACTTTTCAGAACCAGGCTATAAAAAATATTATACATTCATATTTCATTTACATTATATTTATTATTATTATTATTAATTATTATTATTTATTATTATTTTTTATTTATTATATTATTATTATTTACATTTTTAACCAACATTAGTCCAAATCATGAAAATAAAATATTCAGAATTTTAACTATTTAAATGCCAGGTTTTTGTCAGGATGTCACTTTGTTTTTAAATGAACTAAATAAATGAATAAATGAATACGGATTGGATCTATTGGGGGAGGAGAGTGATGGGGGGGGGGGGGGTGATCACAGCCTGCGACATGTTAATAATTTGCAGCAACACTGACTGTGACAGTGCACTTTGTGGAAATAGGATGTATTTTCTTCATATGCCAAAAATGACGTCAACAGGTGGAAAATAGAAAAAATGAAAAAATGAAATGAATAGTCAAAATAACAAATTTCAAGTCAAAAGCCCAGAATGACACCCAGAAATAATACAACGCATGTTTTTATGCTTTGATGGCTGTGCGATTAAAAAAATGTCAGTTTGAATGAGTTTCAATGGAGCATTTTTTGCACTTAACAGTATAAAATGTAACTGTTTTGTTCACACTGTGTATTTTAGACTTATTGTAGGACCTGAGCTGAAATTTAAAGATTAAACAAAAATACGCAATTTTGCCAAAATGTATATCATATGCATGAACACAGCCAAAATTATCAAAAAATAAAAAGTGAAAACTATGTAAAATGCCCCAAAAACAAATGTATCAAGTCAGATTATAACCTAATAAAAGTAAACTAACTGAATAATATCACAAAAAAGGAATAAAACAAAACTGCAGTTAAATACCTCCACATGTGCTGTTGTCACTAGCAACACTAAATACTTCCACTTATCACTTGAAGTACTTTTACTACTGAGCTGCTGCTTCCTGTTTACAGTCTCACAGAGGTCCAACGGTCGTCCCTGTGTGCACATCAGATGTAATAATACTGTATAATGAGCTGATGAAGCCCATCCTACTGCTGTCTACCCCCCCAAAACACACACACACACACACACACACACACACACAACGGCTGCAGCTGTTACCATGGAAACAAGCTGATGAATAATTGAGGGGAAGAGAGCGACCCTGCACCGTACAAAGAGTGATTTTGAGAGATGAAAGAAGTGCTCTCACACACACACACACACACACACACACACACACACAGATGCAAACACACACATACACAGATGCAAACACACACAACACACACTGAAGCAAACACACACACATTACAGGTTATCATCACAGCCTCCAGCATTTCAAAATAACCAAATCAGAGTATAACACCGACTGTGTGTGTGTGTGTGTGTGTGTGTGTGTGTGCGTGTCAACACCCACCGCCCAAAGTTAAACACGTGGGTTTGAGTCACCGTGACATCTCCTTATGTAAGAGCGCACACACACACACACACACACACACAAACACACACAGAGTGAGGGTGATAATAACACTGTTCCACCAGAGAAGAAGAAGAGGACGGATGTGTTAACCTTTAATTAGCTCTCGCAGTCACAGTCAGACTGTCGGGTTCACGTGTGTGTGAGGAGCAGATGGGTCGGACCGACGGCAACGAAACAGGAACTCTTCAGATCATCAGCTGGACTCCGACTCAGCTGCTCTTTATTTTTAACTCTTTACGCTCAGAAAGATACACAAAACGTCATTTGAACACTCTGAAACCAGAGTAATTTGGCCTGATTTCTGTCAAAAACACGTCACTTTTATTTATTTTAGAGATCCGTCAGCTGTAACATGACAGAGGGAGACAGAGAGAAAGTGCCGAGGCCGGAATCAAACCTGCGGCTACTGATGGACACAGCGTCTGTACATGGGGAACCCACTCTACCAACCGAGCTGCTGGGTGCCCCGACATCACTTTTTTGCGCTGCTCTCAGACGCCTTTTACAAGTATTTAAAGTTTTGAACTCAACTTGGTAAGAAATGTTCGACGAATTGCAAGAAATTAGTTAATTTAGAAAATTATTCTTAAAAGCCTCGGGAAAAATGTCCAGGGGAAAAATAGGGAAACTCTACTTATAATTATCTTCATCACATGTTTCAAATTATGTTACAGAATTAGTTTAATTATTATTATTTTATCCAGGTCATTTACTTGTTGTTTTTTTCCTTGTTTTTCCTTTCCATTTTTTTTATTGCTAATTTTCATATAATTTTCAAATACTTTTTACAAATTTGTTGCTATTTTTTGGTTCATATCAACTTTTATTGCTCATTGCCTTCTTCCCGTGTTTTCAAAGAAAAATAAAGCCAGTTTTCAAAGGGTTAAAAAAACAGCAATACCGCCATGTGTTTGTATGCCTGAGAGCATCAGTCAGGTTGCCTTGGAAACCATGAACACGTCACACACGTAAGCGTTTCAAGATCAGAGTCACCAATTAGGTATCTGACCAAATATCTCCACTGTCCCGAGACATGACGTCGAGTAACGTCCAAAAAAAGTGTTTTTGCAGAACATTATGTCACAGTTGACCCTTGACCTCTTGGGTATAAAGTATCGGAGCCTCGTTGTTTCGTGTTAGACATCGGTGTAAAATCTGAGCGGATGAATTACTGAGTTATGGCCAAAAACGTGTTTTATGAGGTCACTGTGACCTTTGACCTTCGTCCAGCAGATCTAACAGCTCATCCTTCAGGTCCAAGAGGACATTTGTGTCCCTCAAGATCACCAAAAAAGGACAGACAGAGGGACAACACGAAAACATGATGTCCCCAACCACGGCTATTGCTGGTTTCAGAGGCACAAAAACAGAAGCTATGCTGCTATAAATATTACTATAACTACTACTACTACTTCTTGTACTACAAATACTGCTACTAGTAGTCGTTGTACTGGACTACTAGCAGGCAAACAGGACAGAAAACAACCATTCGAGTCCATATTTCTGTCTCTGCAGCACTTTCTGAATCACAAAGTTGAATTCTTGGTTCAGGAGGAATTAGCGCAGAAAAAAAGGAAGCAGTTGTTCTTTAATTTAGGAAAACTAATTAAACATCATATCCAAATAATGAGAGCGAAAGTGCTGCGAATCCCGAGACGCCTGCAGATTAATTAAGGTGAACTTGTGCAGATTTGTGCTCCACTTCTTCCCTCCGCGGTTGTGTTCGGTGAGGAAGAAGAACACCGCCTCCAGACCAACACGAGTCTGAGGAAGAGAGCGAAACGTGGGACTGAGGCGTCTAACGCGTTCACACATGGTGACTATTAAAGGAGGAGGTAGGTGTTGACGGCAGACAAGGACGCGAGAAAATAAAGATGTTTCAACATATTTTCATTAGTTAGTTAATCTAACCGAAATCAGAGCGAAGATTACGAGACTCCCCTCCCTCAGCTGCCTCTTTAGTCTCCATCATGTTGAACACAGGACCAGTTATGATAATGAAGTCCTTATTTAAAGCATTAATTAGCAAATTTTTCTATGTCAACAAGCTTCACATAACACATGACTGCAGCGAACCGCTGCGGTCTGAACTCTGTGCAACAGTCAACATCGTTTCACCTCATTTATGTGCAAATTTATGCATCGTAATGTTTCGACATGTAATGAGATCAGCGAGCGTGCACAGAGAGGAGAGAGAGGCAGCTGTCTGCTCCCAACAGGAGGGAGAGACGCCCAACAGGTGAGACCACGGATGTTTTATAAGGAAGTCTGGATACAGCCGTGGGGGCGGGGCCTCATTCACTCCTATGAGAGCTGCTCAGTGGCGCATGAAGCAGAGAAAACCCTTTTACCGGGTTTAGAAAATGTAAAATACCCGGATCTACTGGCCCGTAGAGCACGCGTGGAAGTGATTAACGACAGCCGAACGCGGCCGAGTGTACCCGAGCATTGACTCCGACTCACTGGCTCGCTCACACAGATGACCCGAGCGCTCGAAGCGAACAGCGCCTGTTTTTTCAGCAAGTTTTTAACGTTATTTTCCCATCATTATTCTCCCTTCCTTATTAGTATTTCCCACATTTTGGAAAGAAATCGAATCATTTTGCTCAGGTTTCAATGGCTGTAAAAGGCGTCTGAAAACAGCACGAGAAAGCTGATGTCAAACCAGGTTTCAAAGGGTTAAACGTTGAGCTGAGTGACAGATAAATAATTGGCAAACAATTTTAACAATCAGTTAAATGTTTAATTGTATTAATTTAAACACGAGGGTTTGCTGCTTGGGTTGCTCAGACAAAATGAGCAATTTGAGCATGAGTGTAATTGTTGTGTAAGACGAATTTTAATTTAAGATGCCTGATGCAACCGAAAAATGACAACCAAGCAGGTTAAATAGGCCAAACTGGGCTAAATCTATGCCAGGCTAAAAAGAGAAACAGGACTAAAATCACACAGACGAAGGTCTGAGGAGAGAGAGTGTGTGTGTGTGTGTGTATCTCCGGGTTATCCAGTCAACCGACCTTAAATTGCCTTCATATAGAATCACACGCTGTGCTTAACACACACACACACACACACACACACACACACACACACGACCTCACTGCTAGCTGGTAGCTGCGAGAAATGTCTCTTGGCAGCTCTGCCACACAGACAAACAAAGGGATATAAAAGTAATTTTTCACATGGGAATGATAAAGTTCAGTGTCAGTTATTAGCACCTAAACACCTACACACACACACACACGCCGTTTTAAATAAATAATGTCAAACACGCGTCGAAAAGATTCACAAAGGTGTTGGATTCACAATATTTGAGACCTTTGCAGCAGCAAAATGTCTGCACCAATATGGAGCGCTCTGCCGTTCAATTCATTCAGAAACATCCGAGACACCAAAGTGAATCCTTTATCATCTGCTCGCAGCTCGCGGCGCTCACAAACACTTTAATCAGTGTAAACAGTTTAGCGAAAGGCAAGTTCAAGTCCTGTTGAAGACTTCTCTCTCTGGAGGGAGACAGATGGAGACGTGTCGGAGCTGTGAACCAGAGTTCACCCGAATAAAAAAACAAAACTGAAATATATTTCTGTATCTCATATTAGCTCAGGAGACATCTGAGAGTGAGATTCAGACAGAGCGGAAAACAAGCAGCGGAGGAATTTATACATTTAGATGTGAGGAATGTGTCGAAGTTACACAAATAGATGGAAAAATACAAATTGATAGGTTAAGTTAGTTGCGTGCTTAGTTAGTTGCAGGGGTAGTTGCTGCATTAGTAGCAAGTTGCAGACTTAGTTTGTTGCATGCTTTTTAGTTGAACACTTAGTTGCAGGCTTAGTTGCTGGGTAAGTAGGTTGCAGCATCAGTTAGTAGAAAGCTTGATAAGTTCAAGACTTAATTGCAGACTTAGTTGCAGGGTTTGTTGCATGCTTAGGAAGTTGGACACTTAGTTGCAGGTTTAGTTGCTGTGTCAGTTGCAGCATTAGTTAGTAACAGGCTTCACAAATTGCAGACTTAGTTGCAGGGTTAGTTGCAGACTTGGTTTGTTGTGGACTTGGTTGTGGGGTTAGCTGCAGCCTTAGTTAGTTGCAAACGTAGTTAGTAGCAAGCTTAATAAGTTGAAGACTTAGTCACAGTGTTAGTTGATGACTTAGTTGCAGTGATAGTTGCGGACTTTTTTTGTTGTAGGTTTAGTTAGTTGCAGTGATAGTTGCAGTGATAGTTGCAGTGATAGTTGCAGTGTTAGTTGCAGTGTTAGTTGCAGTGATAGTTGCAGTGTTAGTTGCAGTGTTAGTTGCAGTGTTAGTTGCAGTGTTAGTTGCAAAGGACATGTTTTTGAAACATACCGTAGTAAAAGTAGGCAAGTTTTTCCTTTAAGTTTAATGATTAATGACTCTTTTTCATTTTTATTCCTATTTACAGTTAATTACATAATGCAGAGTATGTGTAAAGTAACGACTGTTTTTAATCTAATCTCATGAACATTAGACTGTTAAACGTAATATAAAACAACTGATACGGATATGATGACTCTCTCCTGAGGGGAGCAGAGGAATCATGTTTGACTTTAAAAGACAAATCACCACGATCAGCACAAACAACTCAAAGGTACAAGACACGACAAGTTGAGGAGAGACCACAGCTCCCACTTAGCACCAAACGTCTAATCTGCGAGCTCTGACTTCTGCTGTGACTAATAACAGGCTGAAGTTAACGGCTGAGCTCTGCAGGGCTCGCTGGATAACTTCAGTTCATTTAGGTCATCCGTTTGGCAGCCATGTTGCAGGGTTTCGTGTCTGATTGCATCAACAAAGCAAACGCTGGATGGAAGATTTTTCCACAGCAGGGGCAACCGATGCTCATGGGTATTGTAGTATTTCGTGCTCGTTCACAAACTACAAATGACTCTATGGTTCAATGAACCTGGAGCGCCCTTCTTGCCTCGGAACTGAAAGTCGACAATGTAATCACAACACTGCTGGTTTTTCTCTGTTTTCAAAATATTATGTATATAACCGAAACTAGGGATGCAGGATATTGGGGTTTTTTTTGTAAATATTCGATATGCCCGTATATGACAACTCATATGACCCATAACAAATGAGGCACGTGATTCGATAACAGTATCGATACCTACGATACGAGATATCGAAGCACTGGTTAGATGAAGAGAAGTTCACCAAAGTTCATTTACACATACAACCTTATTTTTAACAAACCGCAAATTAATGAACTCAGAAAGTGTGAGGAAGAAATTTAGGATATATTTAGAATATCTAGCATTTTTTTAGGATACTGAAGCAAACCCAAAAGCAATTAAGATGGAAATAATTAGGAATGATTTACCAACCACAAATATTCGCCCCAATGGTACTAAAGGGTAAATGAAGCTCAAATAAATTTGTTTGTAAATGGAATGATGACCTGTGATGACCCTTCATGCAAAACTGAGGAAAAACTGGCTTAAACAGCCAATCTGCCAATCAAGACAGTACTCTGCAATTACGTTTCTGTAATTACAGATTTGAAACATCACTCAGGCCTGAGAACATTATTTACTGAAGTATCATGATGGCTTTTCCATTATTCAGAGGTCTGTTCACACTGAGGCCAATAGGCTAAAGAAAAAAAAGAAAATTACATTCATTTTGTGTAAATATTAAACAATGATAGCCTAAATAAGCCTAAATAAATTACTTATTATTTGAAATTTCAGCCCCCACAGTGTCTGCTTGGGCAAATGTGGTCTATGACTCATGTTGTAAAGAATATTAAACCTAAGATCGAGTTTTTGTTGCTGTTATGAGTCCTGCTGTCTGATGGCTCTTGAAAATGGAGTGCACACAACAATCCCACTTTACTGCCTACGTTCAGTACTTCTGCACACATTTTGTTTGATACAAAAAAAAGGTTTTGGGGTCTGAGACATAGTCCACAAACCAGGACCTGGACCAACACTAGAACAAAAAAGGAAACTGTGACAGAACTATAGCAATTAATTAATCCTACGAAACCTGACCAAACTGACCTGATTTCTTTCAAAAACATCGGAAGAAGGTAGTGAGTAAAAATATGGCCAAAAAATAGCAAGAGAATAGTAAAAAGTTAGAGGAAAATTACCAGAAATTTAGGCATACAAAAGTAAAGTAAAAAGCAAAAATAAATGAGAAAATCACCCATAAAAAAGTGCAGAATGTTTGGACATATTTCTGCAGTTTTTGATAATTTTGTAATAATTAGAACTAATTTTAAGTTATTTTCAAGTCATTTCCACGTCAACTTTGACTAATTTCTTGCACTTTGTGGGACATTTCTTGCCAAGTTGGTCATTGCATTTTCCCCATGTTTATTTAAAGAAATCATACCAATTTGCTCATGGTTCAAAGGGTTGAATAGCTGGTGAAACGTGTCTAAGTGCTGCACAAGAAGTGATGCCGATCTAGGTTTCAAAGGGTTAAACATATTTCTGAGCCAGAATCTAAAGAAACAGACCACCAACGATACAGCGAGTTACACCTGGAAATACAGAGTGTGTGTGTGTGTGTCTCAGACAAAATAACGGGCGTGCTCAAATCAAACGTCTTTAGAGAACAATGGGTGCCACCCAGAAAACAAAATTAGCAAATGTAGGTGTCTGCACTCACAAATCAGCATCTAACACTTTTAATGATGCTCAGCAGCAGCAGAACGAAACGGACACGTCTCAGCACTAAGCTTTCCTCAGCGATACATCAGTCTCTGTCAGAAACAAATGAGTTTTAGATGCTGAGAGTGAGGACATAAAGCACTGTCCTCACTTTGGGACAGACCTTCAGAGGCCTGTTTGAGGGTCCAGACTTGGTTTTAAGCCTCAGATTAGAATCTTTTTAAGTATATGATAAGGCATTTAGTTGAGGTAGTTAAAGTGATAATTTAGATTTTTTTAAGTGAAATTGTGTGAGGTACTTATCCATAGTCAGCGTATTAAATACAGTAAATGTCAGTCGGTACACCCCCAGTTTGGAAAACACAGCAGGAGTACTGCAGTGGACGGGGACAGTAGCATCTGTAGCAGCAGATATAGGCTTTCAAGTAAATTATCAGAATTTGCCAACAAGCTGATTTCTGCCGCTATCACTTTTGTTTTAAAATTGACAAAGTGAACAAGTATCAACCCTAAATTTAAGTATTTTTTTTTATTTTGAACAATGAATGAATATTACATACTTTGAAAAACATTATAATCACAGGCTTTCATAAGTTTATCTTTATAAACTGCATTTTCTAATTGCATTTTTATAATTCTTTCATTTCAAAAGAGTTTTGAAGTCCATATTGACTAGGTGAAGAATTCGTACAAGATCCTGGTGATTAGGAATCAATAACAGCAAAAAAAAGCATGAGACAAGCATAAAGTTGGCTTGTTTCTAAAAAGGAGACTCACTTGTATTTCATGTCTCCATGTGCTGGTGTGCCATCACAACAAGAGCGTGCATGATATTATCCCTTTCCCACCAAAATTAGCACGTGCACGTGGGTTTTTCAAACATGGGTAAATCTGCTAAATATGGGCGATTGGCTATATTCCCATAGCTAGTGAACACACCGCCGCAGCACACAAGTCTGCCTTTCTGTCGGCTTTTGTGTGTGTGTGGCTGGAGGCTGGAGAACAGGTTAACAGTAGACAGAAGCAGGAACCGAGGTCTTTAAAAAACTTTTCAGTGGTTTCCTCTCTTTATATATCTCTCACTTGTTCAGTCTCTCTTCCAAACTTGGTGTAGACTAATTTGGACTGGTGTCTTAGCGCTGCTTAGGAGGACATCGGCGGTAATATGTGACAGCATGTCATGACCAGTCATTTTTTGGCCATATTTTTGCTCACCAGTTAAGGAGCTGAAATTAGTGCAGAGCAGGAGGCGATAAAAACCCTGTTGAATCTGTCTACTGCAGAGTCATTTGACCCGGGTGTGAATGCCGATTGTACGCATTCTCACTGCAATAAAAAGCCGGATGTTAGCAGGTGTCAGCGTTTTTTTCGTGCAGTGGGAGTGAGGCTTATGCTGACAGAAGAGACTTGATGATCTCTAAAATTAGGTGGGAAAAAGGTGGATATATTGATATAAGTTGGCAGTCAAATGAGCTGTTATATATCAACGCATCAGATATCAGCCAAAAATCCAATATTGTGCATCCCTAGTTATTGCTGAGCAGTATATTGTTTAGCTTCTAATTAATTAAATTAAATTTAATGTCCATTTAAAGCACAAAGCATATTAATGAACATCAGTATAAAATAAAAATGTAAATATGCCACAGATAGAAGGACTGCTAGTTTACATCCTTAGTCCCTTGGCAGATAAAAGACAACAGAAATATCGAGAAAGACAGAAAAAGGGGGGAAAAAATCAAGAAAAACAAAATACAACAACTACTACGGAGGACAAAAGTGCAGTAACAGTAGCGGTGATAGTCCTGCCTGCTTCTTCAAACTGAGGTGTGAAGTCTCTAAGTATCCCACACAACCCCACTTCAAAAAATCC
Organism: Plectropomus leopardus; assembly: GCF_008729295.1. Taxonomy (NCBI): domain Eukaryota; kingdom Metazoa; phylum Chordata; class Actinopteri; order Perciformes; family Serranidae; genus Plectropomus; species Plectropomus leopardus. Next base: position 2,791,525 of record NC_056484.1, read on the forward strand.
AAACTATCCCTTTAAGGTAAAAATGAGAGGCTCAGGAATGCATTCTGTCAATGAGGGTCCTCACAAGTACAAGGTGGTGTGTGTGAGTGTGTGTGTGTGAGCGAGTTTGTGCCCCCACATTGTCAACATTCCTTTCTACAGTCAACACTTCCTCCCTTGTTATTACCCACAAACCACCTGGCCGCCCCGTCACCTGGATACCTGAGTATGTGCTGTAACCGAGCGGCGCTTCCCTAACGACCTTCATCTATAATACAAGACCTTACACACACACACACACACACACACACACACTGATGGCTACTTCATAATCTGTTGATAAGCTTATCGGTCGCTCTCTTGCAGCAGCACAATAAAACAAAGCACCTCTCCCTTTCTGTGTCTCTACCTCCATGTCTCTGTCTCTGTCCACCTCTCTCTCCGTCCATCTCTGTCTCTGTCCATCTCTGTCTCTGTCTCTGTCTCTCCAGTGTTACTCTATAGGACTCACTCACTCAGTAGGTGTGTGTTGTACTTGCTGGTGTAGTAGTAAACGTCTTCGTAGCCTTCCTGGTAATCGTCATCCGCCCGGTACCTCCTCCCTCGCCTCCTCCTGCCCAGCAGGCGCAGCAGGGCAAAGAACCGCTCCATCACCACCACCACCACCACCACCAGTACCACCAGCAGGGTCCAAACTGGGCCAACACTGGGCCAGGCTAGGCTACGAGCTCACAGCACTGGAGCTAACGGAAAGCGTTATTCCACAGAGAGAGAGAGAGAGAGATCAGGTTTCCTCCTCGCTTCTGCACACACACCTCTGTATGTCACACACACACATGCGTGCACACACACATTAGCTGTTAACACTCACACACACACACTCACACACACTCTCACACTCACATGCTCTTTGTATTCTCTGCTCTATCTGCAGCCTCCCTCTCTCCTCCTCTGTTCCCGTCTTCTTTCGGCTGTTGGTGCATCTAGCCCGGCTCGCCCAATCACAGGGCTCGCAGCTCACACACACACACACACACGCGCGCGCGCACACACACACACACACCACTCCTCCATCTCAGCACTCCATTGTGTATGAATGTGTGTGTGCACACACTGTAAATGTGCACTTGGAGAGTCAGCAGGGAGAAGAGGCGAGCTTCCTCCCTTCATTAGCTCCTTGCATCCTTTGTTGCATCCTTTCTTCCTTTGTTATTTGTCCTCCCTTCCTTTGTCCCAATGCTTCCTTCCATCCTGCCTTCCTTCTATCCTTGCTTCCTCTCTCTATCCATATTTTTTCATGTGTCCTTTCCTACCTTCATCCTCTTCTCCTCTTTTCGTTCACACACACTTCGTTCCAGTGAGGGGGAGGGGAGAGCTCTTCAGGCATCTGTGTGTGTGTGTGTGTGTGTGTGTGTGTGTGTGTGTGTGTGTGTGTGTGTGTGTGTGTGTGTGAATTCCACAGAGGGGTCTGTAACTGAACACTGTAGGAGGGAGGAGACAAATCTAGGAGAGGAGGCAAGGAGAAAAAGAGGACAGGAGACATAGGAAAGAAGCAAACCTAGGAGGAAAAGAGGATGAAAGGAAAGGAAACTAGGAGATGAAAGAAGACAAGGAGAGAAAACAAGGAGATCAGATTGAGACAAAACTAGGAGAGGAAACAAGTAAGAAGCATAGGAAAGGAGATAAGGATGAAATGAAAGGGAATGTGGAGAAGTGGAAAATTAAAGGAAATGAAACAAAGAGACAAAGGAGAGAAAAAAAGGATCAAATATGAGAAAAGGAGAGAAAGGATACGTTCTATTTAACTATTTCAGCTCCTTCATCGTGTGACCTGGTCATCATCATCATCATCATAACTGAGGATGAGGCACAAGAAATCACAGGTGCAATGGCGGTTCAATAATCAATAATCGACTGATCAGCAGAATTAATAATCAATAAATATCTATATAGAAATTGCACATGAACAATAAAACAATGAGTGACTATGTAAAAAAATGATAAAAAATTACAAATTCACTTTGTAATTGAACTAAGGATGCATTGATTTTGAATTCTGGGCCAAAAACAATATTTAAAATGTTTTATATATTGCAACTTCTGAACATTTAGATTATTAACAATTTGGTTTTGAGTGTTTTCTTCTTTATTATTTCTTTTTTTCTCTTTTTTGTTTTTGCTAATTTGTTTTGTCTATTTGTATGTTATTTTTGTTTTGATTTACTAGGTTTTAATGGCTTTTTGTTTTGAAGGGGAGGACAAATATATATATATATATACATACAGTATATAATTATCAAAGTTACATACATTAAATTGTTACTAACATAATTTTAAGCACCCTTTTCAAGTTTTGTTATCCTTGTTTTTATTTACCTTCTTTCTTTACTTTTTACTATTTTTTTCTAATTTTCTGTTAATTTTCTTGAACTTAGTCCTTTTTTTTTGTTGCTAATTTTAACTTCTTTCAATGCGTGCCTCATGCCTCTTTTTTTTTTCCAATTTTCAAGCAGTGACCTCCATACAATCAGAAGTCGTTTATTGCAAAACTTCAGTCTTTTATCATTTTATTTCAGGCAAATATTGAAAGAAACTAACCCTGTTTGTCTGTTGGAGTTTGTTTTTCAGTCTGTAATTGTTACCGGAGCAGCAGAGATCAGAGGAGTTTGTTCAAGCATCCTAAAGAAGAGACGAGGTTTGATGAACTCTGTGAGCTGGTTTATGCTGACGCAGACCAGGACTCTGTGGTATGTAAACACCTGACCCAGGTTTATGGTCTTCAGCTCACATCACAGTCGTTGTTCGGGCTGGTGTCACTGACAGTCAGAAGAAGTGTTGATTAAATATGTATCTGGGACACGGAAATAACAGCTGTGGCCTACTGACTCTGGCAAACTTAATTTCTCCTGAGATAATTAACCGACATACCAGAAGGTCCTGGATCAAACTATTAAGTTTACACGCTTTAATTATTCATAATAATATTAATGAAAGTTTAAGGGGGGATGTGACACTCGAAACTGAAACGATTCTCCTGGAGAGAAGACGTCTCACTCTGATGAAGTTGTAAGAACTAAAAAAACAAAATTATCATTAGCTGATATTGATTCTTTAATATGCTCACAGCCTGATGTCTCTTCTATATATTGTTTAAATGTTTATAGATAATTTGGTCATGTGTGATCGTTATTCTGTGTGGATGACAATAAGCTTTTCCTTTTCCTATAATTTAATTTACCTTTATATTTCATTTCACAAAAAGCATCTTTCTTTCCTCTAAACTAACTTGATTTAATTTAATTTAATTTAATTTAACAGTTTTTTATTCAATTTAATCTGTGTAAGATTTCATTTCATTTCATTTAAGCTGCTTTATTTTAATTTCAGGTATATATTCCTTTTTTTCTTCCTTTCCTTCTCTTTTTTTTATTTAACATTTTGTGGCAAAAAACTACATTTTAATTAAACTAAATTATGAAAAGGACAAAATTCTAACATAGTCAATAAAAGTATGGAAGCACAAAAATCCCTTCCAACCCTGATACAATTAATAAAAACATTACTAAAATGCTCCCAAGGTTTTAGATTTAAGTGCCAACAATGGACCGCAACCAGCTGGCAACATTTGGAGTATGTAATTTCAGATCTTTGTACAAAATCTTTAATAGACTGAGTGTAAAGGTGGGGGTGTGGGTGGATAGAGTTTCTAATAGATATACAAATATCCAAAATCAACAAACAAAAAGTCTCTCTTTATAAATATTATCCACAATAACACAGCGCACATAGTAATTAGTGACGCAGCGGGGTCTCTCTGACCGTAGTTAACTGCTGACCTGACCAACAAGTCGACCCCTCGTGGGTTACTGATAGACTGGCACAGTAATTTGGCTCCATCTGGGCCCCATGTGGGCCGTTAATGAGGCCTCAGAGAGCTACAAGTCCGCCCCATGTGGTTCAATAATCTCCAGGCCCCCAAAGACCCTCTTTTGATTATTGCACCACCCAAACTCTAATAATCATGTTGACTTGGGAGTTCACGATTGGAAGAAAGTGGAACACAAGTGAAGACAAGAGTCAGTAATCGCCTCCATCATCTGATGGATGGAGGTCGCTTCCTTTTTGTGAGTTTGTAAATCGCAGATAAAGTCGGGTTGAGTTTCAGCCAGGTGTGCAAGATCAGTCGTTTTGATTTTATGCAAACTGGCTGAACCAGCATTTGTCATTATGACACAGCCGGAGTCGTGGTTGGCACTGTTGCCTCACAGCAAGAGGGTCCCTGGTTCGAAACCCGGTTGGAGCGGGGTTCGGTTCGTGGGCGGGGGCCCTTCTGTGCAGAGTTTGCATGTTCTCCCCGTGTCTGCGTGGGTTCTCTCCGGGGTCTCGGCTTCCCCCACAGTCCAAAGACATGCAGGTCAGGTTGATCGGTGACTCTAAATTGCCCTTAGGTGTGACTGTGAGCGTCAAACACAAACACAATTATGACTAAATATGACTATTTAGTCACATTTTGTCAGCTGTTTACGCTCCAGGATACCGTTGCGGTGATGTCAACAAATGCACATGTGGTAGGATCAAGCAGCACAGTACTTATGTTCACACAACAGCGCAGACTGTCTCAGTGGTCGGGATTAGGCACCAAAGTCACAGACAGTTAGGATTTGGTACATGGTAAGGTGCAGAAAAAAACACACTCACATCCAGACAGGAAGCAAATTCCCGCAAAGTCAGTTGTTTTTGGTATCCATCCACCACACTTGCGCTCTTTATATTATGTGGTTACCAGCATCGTGAGTACCTGACGCCTCAGGTACACGGCAGGTTTCAACCAGCCACGTTGCATGTAGACGCATCTGCTGCCATCCAGCTGTCCGCCAGCATATGATAACAACGCCACCAGTTCCATCCCACCACATTTTCAAGTGACGCTGTCCGTGCACGTCGAATGTGACAGCACCTGATGCCTTCCGGCCATCCGCCAGCTTATAATAACAATCTACTGGTTCTGTCCAACCACGTTATTATCTGACGCCATCAGTGCACGTCACGTGTGTATGCAGAAGGTGGCTTTTGGCGTCAGAATTGTACGCCTAAAGCACTGACAAAGCGGCACTATTTCATGAGTCCCAGGGTTGGAAATTAGCACCAGCAACCAGCCAAATGCTGGTAAAATATACAAGTGGCTACTAGATTTGCTCCACTCACCAGCCAAAAAACAATAGTAATCTATTGAGCAGCCAAAGCGTCAGGTGGACAAAAAAGTTCATTTCTAACATTGACGAGTTCGGGATAAGAACGGGCTGGAAACCTGTGGAGATAAGTTAACCCTTTCATTGTCATAACACAACATTTACAACTGAAACATAACGCTTCAGCAGGTCTGCTACATATGAAACGTACAAATGTCACGAATCTGTGGTCTGCAGAAATGTACAATGCCAGAAATTGGTCTTATTTTCTGATTTTTATTTTCGCAGTGGTAGAGTGGGCACCCCATGTCCAGAGGCCGTGTCCTCGCAGCAGCGGCCGCAGGTTCGATTCCAGCCTCGGCCCTTTGCTGCATGTCTCCCCGTCTCTCTATTCCCCTTTCACACTGACGCTGTCCTATCGAATAAAGGCATTAAAAAGACCAAAAAAATAATCTTGTTCATGTCGCTCTGGAGGGGATGAACCAATAACATATTTCAATGTTTAATTCAGAGGCTTCGTCAGTTGTTTACTGTGTAGGATAATCTATTCTTTGCCACATTGTATGTTTCTCTTTTCTTTTTCTGA